>NW_012113364.1:2241366-2261721 GCF_000951035.1 Colobus angolensis palliatus | reverse complement strand
TGCAACCTCTGCCTCCCAGGTTCAAGCAATTCTCCTGCCTCAGCCTCCTGAGTAGCTGGGACTACAGGTGCATGCCACCATGGCTGGCTAATTTTTGAATTTTTAGTAAAGATGGGGTTTCACCATGTTGGCCAGGCTGGTCTCAAACTCCTGGCCTCAAATGATCCACCTGCCTAGGCCTCCCAAAGTGTTGAGATTACAGGCGTGAGCCGCCATGCCCAGCCTTCTCTATAACTTTTGATGTAATATGCTGTGCTAGATGGGATCATTGTCAAGTTAAACACTAGGATGGAAAACTGACAGCAGGCTTCTTAAGTCCCTTCTAACTCCAAGCCTCTATAAGTCTAATTTAGTCTTTTCCTCACTCATAAAATGAGCATAGGGGAGTTATTAACTCCCCTGCTCACTTCACACCACTCCTGTTAGCACTGGTTGTGACCACACTGGCTTGGAAAGTGCTAAAAGTTTAAGGGGTGTCATTATCCTTTTGCTCAACGTTCATCATGCTTACCTCGTTTCAGCATGACAACCCCACGTGACTTATGTAAGTTTCCAAAAACACCTCAAAACAGAAAGAATTCTATAATGACCCCATTCACCCATACCCATCACCCAGTGGCAGAAATTACCAGTATTTTTGTTAATCTCATCATATGGTTTCTTGACCTTGTTCCCATCTGCCTTCCTCTGAGCACTTTCTAGATTGCCAGTGTCTCCACTGAAATCAAATTATTAGTGGATTTTAAGCTGTCAGAGTAGAAGGCATGCCTGTCTTGTTTATCATGGTGTCTCTAGTGCCTGGCACTACCCTGGTCATGGTAGGTTCTTAATAAAAAATTATTCAGTAACTGGACTTGGCTGGGCACAGTGGCTCATCCCTGTAATCCTCAGTGGGAGACTGAGGTGGGAGGATCCCTTGAGGTCAGGAGTTTGAGACCAACCTGGGAAACACAGTGAGATTTTGTCTTTCCAAAAAATAAAACCAGTTAGCTGAGCATTGTGGTATGCATCTGTAGTCCTAGCTACTCAGAAGGCTGAGGTGGGAGGATTGCTTGAGCCTAGGACGTAGAGGCTGTCATGAGCTGTGATCACTCCACTGCACTCCGGCCTGGGCAACAGAGTGAGAACCTCTGTCTAAAAAAAGGGAAAAAGATAAATACATAATTGTACTAAAACAAACAAACAAACAAACAAAAAATGGAGGCGTTTGGTGCTGTTATAGTCCCTCAAGAACTGTGTCCTCTTGGGTAGGAAGTGGATTCTCTGTGTATACCAAAGAGACTAGGTTGTGACAATGACAATTAACTGACTGCAACTGGCTATTGAGGGAATTTCAGGAATCCTTTGGACCCCGGCTGGATAGTGTTGGGGCAAAGTAGATCTGATTGCCCTTGGTTTGGGTTAGAAATACTCTTGAATTCTCATCATTGATGTGCACTCAAGGATTTCCCAAGAGCAGACATTGGTACCACCTGGGTGCTTCTCTCTCTCTTAGGACTTGGCTGCGTGATTCTCCAGTAGGCCCTGGCTCTCTCTAAAGTCAAGTAGAAGCTCTGGGAGCAGGAGAGCATCAGAGATCACGGTGAGTCCCTTCACCTCCTGTGCCCACTCACTCCTAAAATAACCCATCTTATGGGTTATTTTATAAAGTATATCTGTTTGTAAAGTAGATCTCACAATGCCTGGCATAGGATCGTGGTTCACTAACTCTTAGTTTTGTTCTCCAAGTGGTGTGCAGGTAATCAAGAATCAACTTGTGGTTGGGTGCTGTGGCTCAGACCTGTAATCCCAGCACTTTGGGAGGCTGAGGCAGGTGGATCACTAGAGCTCAGGAGTTCGAGACCAGCCTGGGCAATATGGTAAGACCCTGTCTCTGCTAAAAATTTACAGAAAAAAAGATAGTCAGACTTGGTGGCATGTGCCTGTAGTCCCTGCTGCTTGGGAGGCTGAGATGGAAGGATTACTTGAGCCTTGGGAACAGAGGTTGCAGTGAGCCGAGATGGTACCTCTGCACTCCAGCCTAGGTGACAGAGCAAGACCCTGTTTCAAAAAAAAAAAAAAAAAGAGCAAACCCCCCCACAGGGCAGTCTCTCCATGCCTGATCTCTGTCTTTCATGCACGACCTCTTTTAGTGAGCACCTACTGTATGCCAGGTGCAACTGCCTGGTGGCACCAGGATACTTAGGAAGTTAAAGGTAGTGTTTGTGATTACTCCTGTATTCTTCCTCAAGTGTTCCTTGGTGCCACTTTCAGAGCTGAAACATGGGCCTGGAAGGGTCACAGATCTGACATGAAGCTGAAATTCTTGTCTATTTGTGTTATCACCTATGAAGGCCATGAACAGGTCAACATGGTGACATTCATTTTTATCTAGAGCACAGGTCTCGTCTTTTACTCACCAGCCTACAGGAGGTGCTTGATCAATTCTTGTATCCGTTGATAAATTTGTAGTATGGTTAAACGTTGCTTTTTCAGCTATCGGATCTGGAGGAATACCTTTGGATATATCTAGCCAGGAATAGCAACTATTTGTTATGCAAATTAAAGAAAATCATGCATGGGAAAAATGTTGCCTCACCTAAGGAAAGAAGGAAGGATGGAAGGACAGAAGAAAGGAAGGAAGGAAGAATGGATGAAAGGAAGGAAGGATGGAAGGAAGGATGAATGAAAGGAAGGAAGGAAGGATGGGTGAAAGGAAGAATGGAAGGAAAGAAGAATGGAAAGAAGGAAAGAAGGAAGGGAGGAAGGGAGGGAGGGAGGAAGAAGGAAGGAAGGAAGGAAGGAAGGAAGGAAGGAAGGAAGGAAGGAAGGAAGGAAGGAAGGAAGGAAGAAAGGAAGGAAAGAAGGAAGGAAGGAAGGAAAAGAAAGGAAGGAAGGTACCAGTCAGTGGCCTGTTAGGAGCCAGGTGGCATAGCAGAAGGTGAGAGGCAGGTGAGTAAGTGAAGCTTCATCTGTATAGCCACCACCATTGCTTGCATTTCTGCCTGAGCTCCACCTCCTGACAGGTCAGTAGTGGCATTAGATTCTCACAGGAGCATGAACCCTGTTGTGAACTGCGCATGCGAGGGATCTAGGTTGTGCGCTCCTTATGAGAATCTAATGCCTGATGATCTGTCACTGTCTCCATCACCCCCAGATGGGACCATCTAGTTCCTGGAAAACAAGCCCAGGATTCCCACTGATTCTACATGATGGTGAGTTGTATAATTATTTTATTATATATTACAATGTCATAATAATAGAAATAAAGTGCACAATAAATATAATGCTGTTGAATCATCCCCAAACCATCCCCCCTCCCCTCAGTCCATGGAAAAATTGTCTTCCAGGAAACCAGTTCCCTGTGCCAAAAAGCTTGAGGACGCTGTGATAATGCATGTGAATACCTATGCTAAATTAGTTTTATTTATTTTGTTTAGTTTTCTCTTTTTTTTTTTTTGAGATGGAGTCTTGCTCGGTCACCAGGCTGGAGTGCAGTGGCATGATGTCGGCTCACTGCAACCTCTACCTTCTTGGTTCAAGTTACAAGGCACTCAGAGACATCAGCTGGTGTTGGAATATTTTAAAAATGTTATTCTATACATTTTAAAGATCTGCCCAATATGGAGACTTTAGTTAATAATAATGTATTGCATATTTCAAAATAGCAGAAACAGTAGGTTTTAAATGTTATCACCACAAAATGTGTTAAGTATGTAAGGTGATAGATATGTTAATTGGCTTGATCTAAGCATTTCACAATCTACACATCTATCAAGACATCAAAACATTGTACCCCTTAAGTATATACAGTTATTATTTGTCAATTTACAAAAGCGATTATACTTGTGATTTTAATATAAACAATTTAAGAGAACAAGGCTGTTTATAAACTATATCGAGTGTTTAAGATTCTGAATGATTATATTTAAGGCTTTGAGTGACTGGATTTATGAACTGTTCAAGAGCCTAGTGACATTTCCTGTTAGATTTGTAAATCTTCCTCTGGGTACTTGAAGTTTGAAGGGAAATATTTGTAAATGTAGTATACAATGTACGAGGGAATTTAAGTTTGTGAGCAGAGTTAATCATATGGAAATTTAATCTGAAGACTATGAATGAAGGTATGCTTAATGAATACCTATGCTAAATTAGTTTTATTTATTTTGTTTAGTTTTCTCTTTTTTTTTTTTTTGAGATGGAGTCTTGCTCGGTCACCAGGCTGGAGTGCAGTGGCATGATGTCGGCTCACTGCAACCTCTACCTTCTTGGTTCAAGCGATTCTCCTGCCTCAGTGTCCTGACTACCTGGGATTACAGGTGCCCACCACCATGCCCGGCTAATTTTTTGTATTTTTATTAGAGATGGGGTTTCACCACATTGGCCAGGCTGGTTTCAAACTCTTGACCTCAAGTGATCCACCTGCCTCACCCTCCCAAAGTGCTGAGAATACAGGTGTGAGCCACCGCTAGTGGCCCATAGGCTAAATTAATTTTAAATTAATAAAGTTGCAAATCAACAAAATGTTATTCCAAAGCAGAGGGTGGGGATGTTCCTTTCTCCTCCCTTCCTTCCTTCCTTCCTTCCTTCCTTCCTTCCTTCCTTCCTTCCTTCTTTCCTTCCTTCTTTTTTCTCTCTGTCTCTGTCTTTCATTCTTTCTTTACATAGAAATGACTTTTGGAGTAGAGTGGCAATGGACTGAATATTTATGTCTCCCCAAAACTCATATGCTGAAATACTGACACCCAAGGTGATGGTATTAGAAGTGAGGCCTCTTTGGGAGGCGATTAGGTCATGAGGGTGGAGCCCTCAGGAATGAAGTTAGTGCCCTCATTAAAAATAGGCCCCAAAGAGATCCCTCATCGCTTCTGCTATTTGAAGTTAGGGTGAAAAAACAGCCGTCTATGATGAATCAGCCCTCGCCAGACACTGAATCTGCCAGCACGTTGAACTTGGACTTCCGGCCCTAGAACTAGAACTATATAAAACACATTTCTGTTGTTTATAAGCCACCCAGTTTATGGCATTTTGTTATAGCACCTCAAATAGAGTGAGACATCTAATTTAATATTTGTGAAAAGAAAAGAAAGTGTAAACTGGCCAGGAGTGGTGGCTCACGCCTGTAATTCCAGCACTTTGGGAGGCCAAGGCAGGTGGATCACTTGAGGTTGGGAGTTCGAGACTAGCCTGACCAACATGGTGAAACCCCATCTCTACTAAAAATACAAAAATTAGCTGGGCATGGTGGCACACACCTGTAATCCCAGCTGCTCCAGAGGCTGAGGCAGGAGAATCGCTTGAACCAGGGTAGGTGTAGGTTGTAGTGAGCCAAGATCACGCCACTGGACTCCAGCCTGGGCAACTGAGTGAGACTCTGTCTCAAAAACAAAAACGGAAGTGTAAACTAAAAAAATTCCTAAATTCCTGCTCACTGTCAACTGAGTGGACCTCTTCTTTGCCAAGGGGACCACAGAAAAATTTTAAAAACTGAGTTCCCAGCCATGACAGGAGGTCAGGTGTGCCTCGTAATACCCCTGTTTTTTTGCAGTTTAGACACAACAATTGACCGGCATTAATGTTAAAATAGAGGCCAGGAGACTAGCAGAACAGACTCTTTGTGGCAATAAGATACTAAATTGTAAACAGGATCTAAGGTCATGACAGGCGGGGTTAAGTCACACACGCCTACACTGGAAGAATAAATTATGTTCTCCCCGCCACAAGGTTTTTCTTTTTCTCTAGCAGCTAAACAATCACTGCCCTAGAGATAAGCAATATTTAAACAATTACAACTCATCCAGCTCACAGACTCTGTCTAACTGATCCCCTGTTCCACCAGCCATAACTCCAGCTTTGATTGGACAGGCACCTGATTTCAGCAACTGTCTCCTGATAAGAGGACCACCAACTATGAACTGGTTCTGGCCTGTTTGCAGAGGCTGCACACTGAGTGCTTTTGTGTTCTGAAAAGACGTTTTCACATGCAGGGCCTAACTGTCACACATGGAAATGTTAAGTTTCCACCCCAAAGTGAACCTGAGTCATTATGTTATGTGGTTTGTTCAAAATATATGTGTCAGGACCACCTTTATGAATATTCATAGCTCCTCCTGTAACCTGTTGAATATGTATGTTTAGCCAAACTATTCAGCATAAAGTTCCTGTCCCAGCCCATCCTCCTTCAACGTGCCTCTTTCTGGTCTTGGCTGGAGGCTGTGCTTCCCAGCCTGCTGGATGGTCATCTTGCAGGCTGTAACTTTACCAGAAATCAAGTCTTCACATTTGTAATCTCCTCTCAGCACTGGGAGGCTGAGGCAAGAGGATTGCTTGAATCCAGGAGTTTGAGACCAGCCTGGGCAACATAGCAATACCTTGTCTCTACAAAAAAAAAAAAAATTATCCAAGTGTGGTGGTGTGCACCTGTAGTCCCAGCTACTCAGGAGGCTGAGGTGGGAGGATTGCTTGAGCCCAGGAGTTTGGGGCTGCAGTGAGCTATGATCACACCACTGCACTCCAGCTGGGGTGACAGAGTGAGACTATCTTAAAAAAATAAAAAAGAAATAAAGAAATAAAGTCTTTTCCACGTTTCTAAACTGTGATTTTTTTTTTTCCAGTTAACAAAAGTAATGGGCAGGAAGAAAGGGAGGGGAAGGGTGGAGAGAGGTGGGGTGGGGGAGGGGAGGCTGGAACATGCTTTTCTGTTCCCTGCTGGAGGATTATGGATGGAACTACCTCCCTTCATTGTGCTTTGGGGTTACCATTGTCCACTGTTGTGCAAAGCCCAGATGGCACCCTCTAGGATAAGCACCTAAGTGAGGAGGAACCCTGAGCCCCTAGGCTATGACCATGTCCTTAGGACCCAGGAGCAGACCCGGGAAAAGCAGTGTGTCTCCACAGACCACCCGTTGGCCATGGAGGAGTTAGGGAGCTGTGGTGCATCTCCCCTGTTGCGTGAGTACTGGGCTGTATTTGTTCCTTTTGCCTTGGCATCTTCTAAAATCAATAGCCAGCAACAGTTTCCACCAACTGGAGGAAATTATCCAAGGGCGTGGTGGGGCCGGTGATGACTGCCTGGCAGTTCCCAGGCAATCTGTCCTCCAGACGTTTTAATTACTGGAGCCCTCTTGGGGGCTGGCAGGCTGGGTAATCTGACTCCAGAGCCAGGGGAATGGTGGCAAGTATGTGAGTGAACAGGGAGCCAGAGATTCTTCTCTCTAGGCTGCAGAATCCTGGAGTGACTGTGGAAAAGAAATAAAATAAGAGCAAATAGAAACTAGTACAGACACTATGGAGAATGATATGGAGATTCCTTAAAAACCTTAAAATAGAGCTATCATCAGATCCAGCAATCCTACTGCAGGGTATGTACCCAAAATGAAAGGAAAGCAGTATGTGGAAGAGATATCTGCACTCCATGCTTATTGCAACACTGTTCACAATGGCCAAGATTTGGAAGCAGCCCAAGTGTCCATCAACAGAGGAATGGTTAAAGAAAATGGGGCTGGGCATGGTGGCTCACACCTGTAATCCCACACTTTGGGAGGCTGAGGGAGGTGGATCATTTGAGGTCAGGAGTTCGAGACCAGCCTGACCAACACAGTGAAACCTCGTCTCTACTAAAAATACAAAAATTATCTGGTTGTGGTGGCGGGCACCTGTAGTCCCAACTACATTTGAGGCTGAGGCAGGAGAATTGCTTGAACCCAGGAGGCAGAGGTTGCAGTGAGGTGAGATTGTGACATTGCATTCTGGCCTGGGTGACAAGAGCAAAACTCCTTCTCAAAAAAAAAAAAAAAAAGACAGGGGGTACATATACACAATGGAGTACTATTCAGCTATAAAAAGAATGAGATCCTGTTATTTGCAATGGCACGAAAGAAACTGGAGGTTATTATCTTAAGTAAAATAAACCAGGCAGAGAAAGTCAAACGTCGTATGTTCTCATTCGTCTGTGGGAGCTAAACATTGGAACAACTGGGCAGGGCGAGGTGGCTCACACCTGTAATCCCAGCACTTTGGGAGGCTGAGGCAGGCAGATTATGAGGTCAGGAGTTTGAGACCAGCCTGGCCAACATGGTGAAACCCCGGCTCTACCAAATGCACGCACACACACACACACACACACACAAATTAGCTGAGCATGGTGGTGCTTGCCTGTAATCCCAGCTACTTGGGAAGCTGAGGCAGGAGAATTGCTTGAACCTAGGAGGTAGAGGTTGGAGGTTGCAGTGAGCCAAAGTTCCACCACTGCGCTCTAGCCTGGGTGACAGAGAAAGATTATGTCTAGGAAAAAAAAAAAAAATAGGTGGGTGTGGTGGTGCAGGCCTATAATCTCAGCTACTTGGGAGACTGAGGCAGGAAAATTGCTTAAACCTGGGAGGTGCAGGTTGCAGTGAGCCGAGATCCAGCCAGTCACTGTACTTCAGCTTGCGTAATAGTGAGACTCTATCTCAAAAAAAAAAAAAAAAAATTAAAAGATATCAGAAAGTACCAGAAAGTATGAGTGTTGCCTTATGGAAAAAGAGAAGCTATTGCCTGTTTGCTTTTACATGTTCTTTATTCTTGAACATCTGCCTTCTGTCTTATCTCAAGATGCATGGCCATCATTGTCAGGCAGACCTTGGTTCAAGTCTGGGCGCAGCCTCTTTTACAATGGTACAAACATGCTGAGTGACTTAACCTCCAAGGCTGCACTTTCTTCATTTGATTTAAAAAATACTTCACTTCACTGGCTCTTCGTGGGGATTAAATGGTATAAAATATTTCACTTACTGTGCTTTACAAAATTCCTGATAAGTTCTCAGTAAGGGATAGCCATTTACATTCTTATCCTCTAATTTTCTTCCTTGTATTATGTTTAAGTAATTTTTTTTTTCTTTCATGGAGAAGGTACTAGGAAAGCAAGATGTGGGAAAATGGGGCTATTTACATATCAAAAAAGGAGGATTAGGAAAAAATTAACACATGTTTATTCCTTCTGCTTGTCCATGTTGATTTATTCTGCAGTAATCAGCTTGTCTCTTTTTGCTCATTGCACCCAGGAGGAACAAAACCATGCCCAGAGGTCCCCTTATTGAGGCTCTGACATTAGCTATTTTTTTACTTTGTTTTAGGGTGCAACACCCCCTGGGAACACTGGCCTTGCCATCTACCCAGGCAGAGAGGTCTGATCACTGGACGTATAGGTCTGAAGCTTTGGGGAAAGGATTAGGCTGGAGATATCTACTCAGGAATTCATCAGTGTATGATTTAAGCCATATTGGTAGGAGTGCACAGGGAGATTTATAGCAGAAACAGGGCCACAGTGAAGTCAGGGTGGTGGTAGAGCAACACTTAAGAGCTCACCGGGGCCAGGTGCAGTGGCTCACACCTGTAATCCCAGCACTTTGAGAGGCCAAGGCAGGTGGATTGCTTGAGCTCAGGAGTTTGAGACCAACCTGGGCAACATGGTGAGACCCCATCTCTACCAAAAAATACAAAACTTAGCCAGACGTGATGGCATACACCTGTAGTCCCAGCTCCCTGGGAGGCTGAGGTGGGGGAATTGCTTGAGCCCAGGAGGTGAAGGTTGCAGTGAGCCAGAATTGCACCATGGCATTCCAGCCTGGGCAAGAGAGCAAGACCCTGCCTTAAAAAAAAAAAAAAAAAGAAATCCCAGGAGAATAAAAAGTCAATGAAGGAAAATAAGGCAGAGTGGTCAGAAAGCAGAGAGAATTAGGAGAGAGAAATGTCCCCATCTGTGTGGTAGGCAGAATAGTGGCTCCCAAAGTTGTCCACTTCCTCAGAGGTTCCCAACCCCTGGGCCACAGACAGTGCTGGTACCAGTCCTTGGACTGTTAGGAACTGACTGCACAACAGGAAGAAATACTTGCCTATTTGTGTTATCACCTAAGAAAGCCATGAACAGGTCAACAGGATGTCATTTATTCTCCTCTACAGCACTGTTCTCATCTTTTACTTGCTACCATGTGGGAGGTCCCTGACGAATTCTTGTATTCAAGGATAAATTCATAGTATGGTTAAACGTTGCTTTTTCAGCTATCGGATCTGGAGGAATACCTTTGGATATATACAGCCAGGAATGGCAACTATTTGTTATGCAAGTTAAAGAAAATCATGCATGGGAAAAATGTTGCCTCACCTAAGGAAAGAAGGAAGGATGGAAGGAAGGAAAGAAGGAAGGAGGGAAGGATGGAAGGAATGAAGGATGAATGAAAGGAAGGAAAGAAGGATGGATGGAAGGAAGGAAGGAAGGATGGATGGAAGGAAGGATGGAAGGAAGGTAGATCCAGCCTGTGGCCTGTTAGGAACTGGGTCAGCAAGCAAGCAAAGCTTCATCTGTATTTACAACCATTCCCCATGGCTCACATTACCACCCTTTCTTTATAAATAAAGATAATACAATTGTATCCTTTAAACCACTAAGTTTGTGGTAACTTGTTACAGCAACAAAAGCAAAGGAATGCAGTCGCCAAGGGAATGATAAACCGTTCAAAGAAGGAGGGAGTGGTCTGCAGGGTTTAACACTCCAGGCGTATGGGTGGCAGCAGATGGGGTGGTGCTCTAAGTCAAGGTCGGCTGTGCATTTTTTAAAAGTAGGGTGGAGTCAACACATTGTGAGGGCAAGGCTCAGAATAAGGGTTGGGACTTCGTTGACCTGGGACAGGAAGGGTGAGCCAGGCTGGAAGGGGTTGGGTCTTGGCACCAAGCCCGCCTCCTGGGGTTAGCCAGAGTCTGGTGGGGCCATCAGAGTAGCTGCAGGGACCGCAGATAGAATAAAAGTGAGGCAATTGCTAGTTGTCACTTGGGCAGGATTGGCAGGTGGGCAGTGCACAGAAATGGAGCACCTGGGAAGGGGATGGGGTGTGTCTAGCTGGACAGTCCTGCACACTCTTGGCATTAAGAAGGCCTCCCTGCGGATGGGTATGGTGGCTCATGCCTGTAATCCCAGCACTTTGGGAGGTCAAGGCAGGAGGATCACTTGAGGCCAGGAATTTGAGGCCAGCCTGGGCGACATGGCAAGATCCTGTCTCTTCAGCCTGGCCAACATGGTGAAACCCCGTCTCTACTAAAAATACAAAAATTAGCCAGGTGTGGTGGTGGGTGCCTGTAATCCCAGCTGCTCCGGAGGCTGAGGCAGGAGAATCACTTGAAACTGGAAGACAGAGGTTGCAGTGAGCCGAGATTGCACCACTGCACTCCAGCCTGGGCAACAAGAGTGAAACTCCGTCTCAAAAATAAATGAATAAATAAAATAAATAAATAAATAAATAAATAAATAAATAAATAAATGAAGCAAGCAAAAAATAAAAAACATTATTTGGGCATGGTGGTGCATGCCTGTAGTCTCAGTTATTCAGGAGGCTGAGGTAGGAGGCTCCTTTGAGCCCTGGAGGTAGACTCTGCAGTGAGCTATGTACATACCTAGCCAGAGTGCCGTACTGCACTCTAGCCTGAGTGACAGAGCAGGACTCTGTTGCAAAAAAAAAAAAGAGAAAAAAAGGAAAATTTAACAGTCTCCTCCATAGGAAACAGGCTGAGTCACTCACTGACTGGGTTGGGATTGAAGTTAAGGCTTCAGTCCAAGATGAGAATTAGAATGCTAAATGGGTGACTAGGAGCTGGACTAAAACAGAAAACAAATGAAAAGGTGAGATTCCAGGTTTGGGAGATCCTGGTCTGAGTGAACAAGATGCAAGTCTAGGTATCACAAGATGCTCTGAGAAGTGGGGGCAGAGGCATCTAGGCGATGAGAAACTGAGGCTGAATGTCAGAGCAAGGTCTGGAGGGAGTTAGTTCTCCTTCCTGCAACAGTTCAGTTCTGGAATTGTCAGGAGGGGTATCAAATAGACGGTGGCTGTGGTTGGAGCCAGCAAGGGTTGCCATAGAGAGCAGAAGTAATGTCACGAAACTAGGTCAAGGAGCAGTTAAGAGCAAAGCAGCACCAAGCAAGGGTGAAGCTCTGTCTCATCCACAAGTTCTTCCAGTGCTCCTGGTGAGGCTCCTAGTCTGAGGATGGAGCAGATTAGAAGGTGAAGATAGGGAGAGAAGGTGAGTGCATGAATATTAACTTAAGGCCAGGAGTTTGAAACCAGCCTGGGCAACATAGCAAGACCCCGTCTTTATATGGAAATCAATGTACTCGTATTACAGCCCTGTTTCAAGTTGAAGATGCTGAGGCTTTGAGAGGAAGTCACTTTGCCTAGAGCCCCAAAGCTATTAAGTGGTGAAAACAGAAATGGCTTTGGGTCTCTGAACTCCTAGGATTGTGCTGTTTTCCCTGCACCACAGCCAGCTCTCCAAACGGGGCCAGGTCATGATTTGCATCTGGCTTGGGTCCACGTGCGCATATTTTATAAGGATTGTAAAATCTTGGCTCCTTTTTGGTAGGGAAAATTCTGTGTGTTTGAATACCTGAGAAGTGGACACTAGATTTGGTAAAGCTATTGCCTTTTCCATATTGGCTGTGAGTCAGCTGGAGTTGAGATGCAGTGAGAAAGGGCTGAGAATAAGAGCTAATGGATTCAGCATGGAGATCTGACCCTTGCATTTTTCACTCGGTTTTAATTTACGGTGAGATGTCCTCCCATGGAATATTTCTGTGATGAAATCTTCTCCAAAGAAGAAATCACTCATTATCACAGATGATAGAGTGAGATATAAAAATAAATGAAACTGCATATCAATATTTTTTGAGAAATCGTTGTTCTGAACAGGGGAGGGGGGCACAGCCAACTCGTGCCTGCTGTCGTTTACAATTAGGCACACCTGGATCCCATCCTCAGTGATTCTGACTACGTAGGTTTGCACCTGGACATTCGAAGTACCGTTCTGACGCATGTCAAAGGTTGAACACCACGATGGCCAAGTTCTTCCTCATGACAATTTCACTTTTGTGGATTTCATTATCCTAGAGTGGCCCCATAACTCCTTGCATTGCAGAAATCTGTGCAGAGACGGGAATCAGAAACCTGCCCTATGTGAGACCTGTGGTGAGAGAGTGAGGACATCAGTAAGCCCACCCAACTTCCCCAAATTTGAGTATTGGTTGGTTAGTCGTTCTACGACTCTGCCTCATTAAGGGTCTGGAGTTGTACTCCAGTTTTTGGAGAAAAAAATGTACTGGCATAGTATTCACGAATTGGAGGATTTGAATGTTTCCCTTGACAGTGTTAAAAGCCTATCACCTAAGCCTTTCCAAGTCCTCTCTTTGCTTACTTGCCACATGTGGGTTTCACCTCCAGAATAAGTCACCGGCTCTGAGAACATGTGATTCCCATTATCCTGGCGGTTTCTCTGATGGGGCTTCTCTGGGTGAGCAAATGTATCCTTCTCTCTTTCTTGTTTTACCTGGTTGGCATAGGAGGGAAGAAACCCAGCACAGATTTTGGTCTATAATGATCGTGGAATATTTCCAGATGCGAAGTGTATAATCCCTTTGGTTCTGCTGTGTCTGCCAAGCGAGAGTCTAACAACTGTGCATTACAGAATAGAACAGAGAGTGAAACAAACGTGTAACATGATTCTGTTAGCAGGCTGTGCTTGAGGAGAAATGAACACAATGTAATTAGCATGCATGCTGGCCTGCCTGTTCCCCTTTGTGTGTATTTTTAAAGAATTTTGAATGGAAAGATGGTTGAAGGGGAAAGGTAAGGCTGACTTGATGGAGCAAAAAATGTTGATGAACAATGTGTTTCTCTGGTTCTAACTAAAGGAGATTGAATTTTTCTGAAAACTGTGGCTCAGTGAACAGGCTCGTGTTAACCAGAGAGAAAGAGGCAAGCAGTCATCTGGAAGAGGTGGTGGGGTAAAGAACTGATGACTTGTCTCCTCTCTGTCTCCCTTCCTGGGGTTGACTGGTTTGGACAAGCCTTTCTCAGCAGTGGGAGGTGATGGGCTAAATGCAGAACTGTATGGGAGAGAGGACTGGGGACGGTGGCTCATGGCTGTGATCCCAGCACTTTGGGAGGCTGAGGCAGGAAGATCACTTGAGCTCAGGAGTTCAAGACTAGCCTGGGCAACATGGCGAAACCCTGTCTCTACAAAAAAATACAAAAATTAGCCAGGTGTGTTGGCGCATACCTGTAGTCCCAGCTACTTGGAAGGCTGAGGTGGAAGAGGATCATCTGAGCCTAGCAGGTCAAGGCTGCAGTGAGCTGAGCTGTGATTGTGCCACTGCATGCCAGAGCTTGGGTGACAGAGACCCTGTCTCATATATATATATACATACACATATATGTGTGTATATGTATACATATATGTTTATATATACGTGTATATGTATACATACACACATACATATACACACACACACACACATATATACGGGAGAGGTTAGAAAAGTGAACACTTTGCCAGATGTGGTGGTTCACACCTGTAATCCCAGCACTTTGGGAGGCTGAGATGGGTGGATTACTTGAGGTCAGGAGTTTGAGACCAGCCTGACCAACATGGTGAAACTCCGTCTCTACTAAAAATACAAAATTAGCTGGGTGGCATGCACCTGTAATCCCAGTTACTCAGAAGGCTGAGGCAGGAGAATCACTTGAACCCAGGGGGCAGAGGTTGCAGTGAGCTGAGATCATGTCATTGCACTCCGGCCTGGGCAACAAGAGTAAAACTCCATCTCAAAAAAAAAAAAAAAAAAAGGGAACACCTTAATACATGCTTGTAATAGAATCTCTTTGATTTCTGACTGCAGATGGTCTTGGAACCCTGCAAGGTCTCCTCAACCCAGTACTCAGCTTTGTCCAGAACACTTGTAGCTCTCCTGGAAGTTAGCCCCTATTGCCTGCATCATGATGGACTTTTCTGATCCTGGGCTCTGCTTTTCTGCAATACCTCTGATAATAATAGCCTAGTGTCATGCTTTGTAAATACTGACTGTCCCCTGATGTAGACTGCGTATTGCCTACTCCATTGCGTCTCCTTCCACTGCTCCTATCATCGCTGATCGATTTGGTCCTGGTCTTGGTCAGCTGCACCTCCACCATTCAGTCCATGCCTATGACAGCATTCCCGGTACAAGCATATTTTGCCTCCTGTTACACTACCACTGCAATTCATGAATGTGGTTTCCTTTTTTTTTTTGAGACAGAGCCTTCCTCTGTCTCCCAGGCTGGAGTGCAGTGGCACGATCTTGGCTCACTGCAACCTTTGCCTCCCAGGTTCAAGTGATTCTCATGCCTCAGCCTCCCACGTATCTGGGATTACAAGCATGTGACACCACGCCCAGCTAATTTTTGTATTTTTAGTAGAGATGGGGTTTTGTCATGTTGATCAGGTTGGTCTCAAACTCCTGATGGCAGTTGATCCACCCGCTTTGGCCTCCCAAAGTGCTGGGATTACAGAGGTGAACCACCGCACCTGGCCGACCTGTGTGATTTCTAACTATCTTCATGGACAGTCACAAAATAGTACTGGGAACCTAGGTTTCAGTCTTGGGAGCTTGGATGTGTTCCTTAACTGCTCCCTGTGTTAGTGGCTTTGTCCAAAGATGGGATCGTGGAAGCTGGATCTCACACCTTTGCAACTAGGTAAACCAAAAGTCAAAAGATGCTTGTTAACAACAAACTGTGCTAATGTCTTGGTGTGTTTATTGGGTCTGCGTTTGCTGTATTTCACCTCCCTAGGATGGCAGGCATCCTCAGAGCAGGACCCAAGTTTGTAGTTCAATTTGGAGAGCATGCAGGATGTTTCAGAAGTATTATAGAATGTCATGGGACTTTTTTTTTTTTTTTTTTTTTGAGATGGAGTCTTGCTCTGTCGCCCAGGCTGGAGTGTAGTGGCGCGATCTTGGCTCACTGCAAGCTCCACCTCCTGGGTTCACGCCATTCTCCTGCCTCAGCCTCCCCAGTAGCTGGGAACTACAGGCGCCCGCCACCACACCTGGCTAAGTTTTTGTATGTTTTAGTGGAGATGGGTTTTCACCATGTTAGCCAGGATGGTCTCGGTCTCCTGACCTTGTGATTCGTCCACCTTGGCCCCCCAAAGTGCTGGGATTACAGGCCTGAGCCACTGTGCCCAGCCATCATCAGACATTTTAAAAATTTGTTAAATTTTATGCAAATGTTTCACTTCTATTTGCAATATCATTGTCTTCTAAATCATAAATCCACTTTTTGAGTTGCTTAAATATTTTCAAAGCTCATTATCACTTTTGTCAAATATAGGTATATTTTTTGAGACAGGGTCTTATTCTGTCAACTAGGCTGGAGTGCAGTGGCTCAATTACAGCTCACAGTAACCTTGAACTCCTGGGCTCAAGTGATCCTCCTACTTCAGCCTTCTGAGTAACTGGGACTACAGGTGCAAAGTGGCTCAGCTAATTAAAACAAAGCTTTTTTGGTAGAGACAGGATCTCACTATATTGCCCAGGCTGGTCTCAAACTCCTTACCTCAAGTGATCCTCCTGCCTCAGCCTCCAAAAGCACTGGGATTACAGGCATGAGCTGCTGTACCCAGCTCATTTTTGCTGAAATCTTTAAAACTTCTATTTGGCAGCGAGTATGGCTCAAAGGTAAGCAATGTAACAAGTATTTTTGGAAAGTGCAAATTGAACAAATGCAATGTGAAATGCAGAGACAAGTTTATATATAAGTAGTGAACATAGTAAGTTTGGGCTTAAAGTCCCAGTTGTGCTAGGTAAATAAGGGCATCTTCTGTGTTTCTTTACGGATGGAGTGAGAGGAATTGATTTTGAAATCACCTGTGTTAAATTCTTTGGCAGAACTATGGTGTATTTTAGAAATACTGTTTGTATTTTCAAGTCAGTGAAATTCAGTCTCTCTTATTTTAGCCCGCACCTATAGTAAAAATAAAACTGGCGACTTCTAGTGTTTATCCCATTAGTATTCAATTATATTTCCCAGATAAACAGCTGGAGGCCATCTCTTCAGTGACAAATGTGTTTGATTTGACTTAATCACCACCACAAGGCACATAATTTACTAACATTTGCTGTAGTACAATTTTAACAAGTAGGGTGATTCACCCTGGGAGGGGAGAGAAGAATATGCAAAAACTGAGAGACAAAAAGAGAGGCAAAGGCGAGCATGGAATTAGCAAGATATCTGTGCCTTTAAAAAATCTCTACTTTGGCCGGGTGCGGTGGCTCACGCCTGTAATCCCAGCACTTTGGAAGGCTGAGGAGGGTGGATCACAAGATCAGGAGTTCAAGACCAGCCTGGGCAACATGGTGAAACCCCGTCTCTACTAAAAATACAAAAATTAGCTGAGCGAGACAGTGCGCCTGTAATCCCAGCTATTCGGGAGGCTGAGGCAGGATAATCGCTTGAACCCGGGAGGTGGAGGTTGCAGTGAGCGGAGATCGCACCACTGCACTCTAGCCCGGGTGACAGAGTGAGACTCCAACTCAATAACAACAACAAAAAGAAAATCTCTACTTTTATGGAAGCATAAACTTGACACAGAAACATGCACAAATTATAAGGACACAGTTCAATGAACTGTCACAATTGGAGCACATCCACGTGCCGACATTCAGCTCAAGAAATGCAACACATCAACAATCTAGAACAACCCTTCCATACCTCATCCTATACCTCCCTTCCCCAAAGTACCTGAGATCGACTGTGTTTTTGTTGATTTGTTTTTGTTTTTTGTTTGAGATGGAGTCTCGCCCTTGTTATCCTGGCCGGAGTGCAGTGGCATGATCTTGGCTCACTGCAACCTCCGCCTCCCCGGTTCAAGTGATTCTCTTGCCTCAGCCTCCTAAGAATCTGGGACTACAGGCACCTGCCACCACGCTTGGCTAATTTTTTTTTTTTTTTGTATTTTTAGTAGAGTTGGGGTTTCACCATGTTGGCCAGGCTGGTCTTGAACTCCTGACCTTAGGTGATCCGCCCGCCTTGACCTGCGAAAGTGCTGGAATTATAGGCATGAGCCGCCACACTCAGCCTTGTTGATTTGTTTTGAAGGATCATTGCAAACTGTCATTCAAGCAGTTTCTCAGCCAGTTCCTTGTGAGGAAGTCCTGGGTGTGTTCGTAGACTAAGGTTTCCATGACTCAGGTGTTAGATTTGTGTCCTGAAGTTTCATAGTGGCTGGAAAGGGAGCAAAGGTTTATGATGAGAGACACGAATCTACCATCCTTTCCCCTGCCTGTTTTGGGAAGCCACAGTCATCTCTTTCTTTCTTTCTGCACTGACTTCTCCAGCGTGGACACAGGCAGACACCTGATCTATTTCCTTTCAGGGTTGCTGTAAGGCTCTGATGACATGATGGATGTCTTTGAACAGGATGAAGTATTGCTCAATTATTATATCCTTTAACCAATGTGATGGAGAGGTATTGATAGCACGGGGAGTTATCTTGAACAAGAGGAAAGCATGTAAGTATATGTCCAAAACCAAAAGAGGCATTGATCCTAATGGTTTTAAATGGCTTTCAGTGATTCTCTGATTTTGGAGAAATGCCATTCACTTATTAGCTCTTCAGGGCATAACCCTAATAAGGGCCAGAGTGACAGAGTTATCTCCATAGGATCTCATGTAGCGGTTCCCAACCTTTTTGGCACCAGGGGCTGGTTTCATGGAAGGCAATTTTTCCACGGATGGGCGCTGGGGGTGCGGGGACGTAGTGGGATGAAACTGTTCCACCTCAGATCATCAGGTATTAGTTAGATTCTCATAAGGAGCGCATAACCTAGATCCCTCACGTGCGCAGTTTACAATAGGGTTCATGCTGAAACGAGTAATCCCAGCACTTTGGGAGACCAAGAAGGGCGGATCACCTGAGGTTGGGAGTTTGAGACCAGCCTGACCAACAAGGAGAAACCCCGTCTCTACTAAAAATATAAAATTAGCCGGGCGTGGTGGTGCATGCCTATAATCCCAGCTACTCAGGAGGCTGAGGCAAGAGAATCTCTTGAACCCGGGAGGCGGAGGTTGCAGTGAGCTGAGATCGCGCCATTGCACTCCAGCCTGGGCAACAAGAGCAAAACTCCATCTCAAAAAAAAAAAAAAAAAAAAAAAGTTTATCTTTGTCTCCCTCACAATGTAGCAGGACGAGCCACAGACAAAGCTCCTCAGACACCGGATTAAAGAAGGAAGAGGTTTTTTATTCAGCCGGGAGCGTCGGCAGACTCGCGTCTTAAGAGCCGAGCTCCCTGAGAAAGAAATACTCGGCCTTTTTAAAGGATTACAACTTTAAGGGGTCCACGTGAAAGGGTCGTGATAAATCAAGCAAGCATGGGAAACGTGACTGGGGGCTACGTGCATCAGCTAACCAAAAGTTTTACAATGCTTTTTTCATACAGTATCTGGAATTTACAGATAACACAAGTAGTTTAGGCCAGGGGTTGATGTTATTATTATTACTTTGTTTAACTCCTAGGGCCGGGTGGGGGTGCCAAGGTTGTCTGGCTATTTACCTTACTTTTGTTTCTTTCTCGCTTTCCTCCTCTCTTGTGAACTAGGCAAGGTGGGGGGAGGAGGGCAGCAGGAGTAGTAGTGGTCTCCTTCCTTAAGAGGGCATGCAATGGGGGTGTGGCTCACTTCTTCGGTGCTCCGCTTCTCAAACCCCTAGGGCGAGCATGCAGACAGGCAAGTCTAGGGGTGAGTGCCTACAGCTCCCAAAGCCCCAGTGGGCGTCTGTTACCCCGTGCTCTTTCAGCTTAGCCCTCTGCAGGCAGCTTGTGTTAATCAGCTCATTTAGACCTTCTGCCTTGTCGCAAGGACAGAGGGCTTTTTGTATCCAGGGTTCTTGTCCCCTAATGTACTGGAAAAATTGGATCACAAGTGGGCTTGGAGGATGGGTGCAAGGCTTTTTTGAGTGGTGGAGGTAGCTCTTAGCAGATGGATGGGGAGCCAGAAGGGGGATGGAATGGGAAGGTGGTCTTCCCCTGGAGTTGGGCTGCTCAGCGGCCATGCTCTCCTCCAACTGCCCTCTGCCGAATCCCCCTTGGCATCCCTGTTGTTCCGTCATGGATGACCTGCCAGCGTCTGTCGGTGTGCTTTTCTGCCAGTGTGTTCCTCTTGATGTCCAGCTGCCTGTGTGTGTGCCCGCTAGGGTCTCAGAGTCTTTATAGGCACAGGATGGGGGGTGTGGTGGGCCAGAGTGGTTTTGGAAAATGCAACATTTGGGCACTAAAACAGGAATGCCTGTCCTCACCTAGGTCTGTGGGCACAGGTCCGAGGGTGGAGTCCTTGCCAGGGACCCCACCCCTCTCTAGCCAGCACTTCCCTGCCCCGTCTCATATCAACGTTCCTATGAGAATCCTTTTTTTTTTTTTGGTCACTGAGTTTTGCTCTTGTTGCCCAGGCTGGAGTGCAGTGGCATGATCTCGGCTCACTGCAACCTCTGCTTCCCAGGTTCAAGCTATTCTCCTGCCTCAGCCTCCCCAGTAGCTGGGAA
>NW_012113364.1:2236532-2241200 GCF_000951035.1 Colobus angolensis palliatus | reverse complement strand
GTTTTGCTCTTGTTGCCCAGGCTGGAGTGCAGTGGCATGATCTCGGCTCACTGCAACCTCTGCTTCCCAGGTTCAAGCTATTCTCCTGCCTCAGCTTCCTGAGTAGCTGGGATTACAGGCGCCCACCATCACGCCCGGCTAATTTTGTGTATTTTTAGTAGAGAGGGGGTTTCACCACTTTGGCCAGGCTAGTTTTGAACTCCTGGTCTTAAGCAATCCACCCGTCTCGGCCTCCCCAAAGTGCTAGGATTACAGGCATGAGCCACTGTGCCCAGCCTAATGCTGTTGTTAGTCTGACAGGAGGTGGAGCTCAGGCGGTCATGCTCGCCACTGGCCTGCCGCTCGCCTCCTGCTCTGAGGTCCAGTTCCTAACAGGCCACAGACTGGTACCGGCCCTCGGCCCAGGGTTTGGGGACCCCTGATCTAATGAACTTTATTTTGGTTTGTAGCTGTTCCTATTTTCCCCAACTACATCCAAGGTATCAGCAATGTGAATTGTTGGTTATTAATGAGGTGAATCTAATAGCTTGTGATTAGATGATCAGATTATCAGAAAAATCAAGGTATATTAATCTACTAATAGAGGACTATTTTTACACAGAGCCCAGCCTATTTTAGTATTTGGGATATGAAGTAATGACCTTTCTGTGCTTTGCCTAGGCAATTTTTGGAATAGAGATTAGCACCCTGTAGATGATGTGTTAGGCCTTGGCAATACTATAGTTAACAAAAAATGGTCACTCTCTTTGCCCAATAATATTTAAAATTTCTCAGTAAGTTTTTCTTAACTTGCTTGGTTTCCTTCTCATTTTGTTGTGTTTTCATCTCAGCCTTTTCTCCTTTGGCTTTGCATTCCTGGATCATAGAGGTAGATGTTGCCTATCAAGAATAAGTTTTCTAGGCCAGGTGTGGTGGCTCACACCTGTTATCCCAACACTTTGGGATGCTGAGGCGGGTGGATCTCTTGAGCCCAGGAGATCAAGACCAGCCTGGGCAACATGGCAAGACACTGTCTCTACAAAATTTACAAAAATTAGCCTGGCAAGGTGATCCAGGTCTGGAGTCCCAGCTACTCGGGAGGCTGAGATGGGAGGATGGTTGAGCATAGGATGGGGAGGTTACTGTGAGCCAAAGTTGCACCACTGCATTCCAGCCTGGGTGATGAGTGAGACTCTGTCCCAAAAACTAAAACAAAATAAAATAAATAAAATTTCCTCTTTCATTGCACCTCCTTTTAGTCTAGGTAGTGAAATCCTTTCCCACTTACTATGCATTTTTGTTTCATCAGGTCTTCTATTATAATTTTACTCATTTATTTATTTTAGAGACAGAGTCATACTCTGTTGCCCAGGATGGGGTGCAGTGGTACAATCATAGCTCAATGCAGTCTTAAACTCCCAGACTCAACTTCCCTCCTCAGCCTCCTGAGTAGCTGGAACTACAGGCATGCACCACCATGCCAGGCTGATTTTTAAACTTTTGTAGAGACAGGATCTCTATGTTTCCCAGGCTGGTCTCGAACTGCTGGCCTCAAGTGATCCTCCCATCTCAGCCTCCCAAAGCACGGGTATTACAGGCATAAGCTATCATACCTAACCTCTTATTTAGGCATTTTGCACATGGTGGTCACTGTGGTGAGGTCTCTCTCCTTGTCCTTGAGAGGAGGGAGATATGTTTAGTCATGGTACTCACCATTGGTTGAATATGTGCGTTGCCTGTATGACAATATGGCAAACACTCTTCTGGGTCAAACACTCTTCTCAGAGCTTCAGTGAATACAGCTTTTAAGACTGATTCTTGGCCGGGCACAGTGGTTCACTCCTGTAATCCCAGCACTTTGGGAGGCGGAGGTGGGTGGATCACCTGAGGTCAGGAGTTGGAGACAAGGCTGGACCACATTGTGAAACCCCATCTCTACTAAAAATACGAAAATTTGCTTGGCTTGGTGGCGTAGGCCTATAATCCCAGCTACTCAGGAAGCTGAGACAGGAAAATCGCTTGAACCTGGGAGGCGGAGGTTGCAGTGAGCCAAGATCACGCAGTTGCACTCCAGCCTGGGAGACAAGAGTGAAACTCCATCTCAAAAAACAAAAACAAAAACAAAACAAAACAAAAACGAAACCAAAACCAAAAAAAAAAAAAAAAAAAAGACTGTTTCTCAATGTGTAGTGAGTTTACTCTAGGGAGGTTCTGCTACAAGAGATGATGCCTTTCATTCCCAAAGCTGGAGGTTCTAACAAGTGTAGGAAGTGAAATCTTACCCACGGCTCCCAGAATAGAGCACTACGAAAGCTCATCTTTACTCACTACTCGTAAGTAAATGAATAAAATAATAACCCTTCGTTAGGGTTTCACCTTTCAAGGCGCATCCTATTCCCAGACTCCAACCTGTCCAGCCCATCTACTTGGGTTCGTTATTTTTTGAGAATGGCATGTTCCGATTGAATATTTTAAAAAGAGCCCCTAATTTGGGTGAGGAGAGGTAGAGCTGGGGGGAAGGAAAATTGCACTCTGATGGCCTTTAAGAAGGAACATTAGCCCTTTGGGAGACAGAGGCAGGTGGATCACCTGAGGTCGGGAGTTTGAGACTAGCCTGACCAACATGGAGAAACCCCGTCTCTGCTAAAAACACAAAATTAGCTGGGCGTGGTGGCGCACGCCTATAATCCCAGCTACTCAGGAGGCTGAGGCAGGAGAATCGCTTGAACCTGGGAGGTGGAGGTTGCCGTGAGCTGTATCTTGCCATTGCACTCCAGCCTGGGCAACAAGAGTGAAACTCTGTCTCAAAAAAATAATAATAATAATAATAAAGGAACGTTTTTGCAGGAGATAGGCTACTGCTCAAGTTTCTGGTGATACATACTTTGAACTGGAGACAAAACACTGGAGAGGAAGAATAATATCTGTCTACTTTCGGCCCAAGTGAGCTATTCCTTCCATTGACCCTGTAGGGGAAAATCTCCCAATTCTATCTAGAAATAGATTGACTATTGGTCCTGGTTTTCCATGGAGTTATGGATTTTATTATTTTTATGTGTTTTTAAAGGCATTTTAATTAAAAATTGGGAAAGGCTGCTTCAGGGCTGCTAAGTAGGTGATATTGAAAAGTAGGAGCTGAATACAGCCCATTGCTGCTTAATTTTGTAGTCGTTACATTCATCCTTTGCTTCTTCAATGTGTCTTCTTTACCACTTAATGAAGTTCTTTGTTTTCGCCAATCGCAAATATTCTTTCTATTCAGTACTTTGAGCTTTTCTATTTCTATTTAAATGCAACCGGAAGGAAACTTTTTCTATCAGCCAAGTGTTGTTTTGTAATTAAACCTATTTAATGACATCAAATAGATATATTTGAACCTACAACTCTGTTTTAAACCCAAATTTTAGAGTGGATTGGAGATGTTCCATTGGACTTGTATTCTTCTTCCTAGTCTCTACTTTTTGATATATTTTTGTGCCTTGGAAACATAATTTTTTTTCTCATTTCCCTTTGAGATTTCATGGTATTATAAAATGACATAGCAAAATATTTAAATTACTTATTTTGGGTAACTTTCATTCTTTTTCTGTGGTAGCAGATACAATAGTTTAAAGATTATACTTCTAAAGTGGTCCTTGAGACCAGGCGCAGTGGCTCATGCCTGTAACCCCAGCACTTTGGGAGGCTGAGGCTGGTGGATCACTCGAGGTCAGCAGTTCGAGAACAGCCTGGCCAACATGGGGAAACTCCACCTCTACTAAAAATACAAAACTTAGCTGGGTGGGGTGGTGTGGGCCTGTAGTCCCAGATACTGGGGTGGCTGAGGCATGAGAATCACTTGAACCCAGGAGGAGGAGGTTGGAGAGAGCTGAGTTCAGGTCACTCCACTCAAGCCTGGGTGTCAGGGCGAGACTCCATCTCAAAAAAAAAAAAAAAAAGTGATTCTTGTTAAGTGATGTTAACAGAACTCTTCTCCATTTTCCCCATTTCTAGAGGCTTCCCCAGGCTCCCTGTACTCAGGAGACTTCATGCATGGTAAGTCCTGCTATGGTTTGGGTACGGATTGTGTGTCACCACCAAATTCATGTTGAAATTTAATTCCACAGTTGGTGGTATTGGGAGGCGAAGTCTAGAGGGGAGTGTTTGGCTCATGAGGGCGGATCCTTCATGAATGACTTGGTGCTGTTCTCGCCGTAGTGAGTGAGTTCTTGCTCTTGCGAGACTGGGATGGTTGTTGCGAGAATGGATTCGTTCCTGAGAGAGTGTGTTGTTATAAAGATAGCACCCCCTTGGGTTTGGTCTGTCTTCCCCTTCGACCTTCTCAGCTATATATGATACAACACAAAAGGCCTCACCAGAAGCCAAGCAGGTGTTGGTGCCATGCTTCATCTTCCTTTTTTTTTTCCTTTCTTGAGACGGAGTCTCGCTCTGTCGCCCAGGCTGGAGTGCAGTGGCGCGATCTCAGCTCACTGCAAGCTCTGCCTCCCGGGTTTACACCATTCTCCTGCCTCAGCCTCCCGAGTAGCTGGGACTACAGGCTCCCGCCACCTCGCCTGGCTAGATTTTTGTATTTTTTAGTAGACACAGGGTTTCACCGTGTTATCTAGGATGGTCTCTATCTCATGACCTTGTGATCCGCCCACCTCGGCCTCCCAAAGTGCTGGGATTACAGGCTTGAGCCACCGCGCC
>NW_012113364.1:2117608-2236482 GCF_000951035.1 Colobus angolensis palliatus | reverse complement strand
TGAGCCACCGCGCCTGGCCTTTTTTTTTCTTTTGAGATGGAGTCTTACTCTGTTGCCCAGGCTGGAGTACAGTGGCGTGATCTCAGCTCACTGCAACCTCTGCCTCCCAGGTTCAAATGATCCTCCCACCTCAGCCTCCCAAGTAGCTGGGACTACAGGTATGCACCGCCACGCTCGGCTAATTTTGGTATATTTTAGTAGAGACAGGGTTTTGCCCTGTTGACCAGGCTGGTCTCGAACTACTGATCTCAAGTGATCCACCTGCATCGGCCTCCCAAAGTGCTGGGATTACAGGGGTGAACCACCGCACCCAGCTGGTGCCATGCTTCTCGTAAAGTCTGCAGAACTGTGAGCCAAATAAGCCTCTTTTCTTTATAAATTACTCAACCTCAGATATTCCTTTATAACAACACAAAATAGACAGACAAGCCTACGGGTTGAGCTCTAACTCAGCCTCTTCCCTACCCCTAGGATGCGTTTACAGGTGTCTGCTTATCTCTTCTAAGTCACAGAGGCATCTCACATTTAAATGTACCAAAACAGAATTCTTGATTCTTCTTCTTTTCCCACCAAAATTCCTCCAGATTTACACTGCCCATCTTCTTGTCTCAGCAGCTCCATTCTACCAGTTGTCTAGCCTAGAACTTGAGAGCCACCCTAGATGCTTCTCTCTCACATCATATTCAACCCTCCAACAAATGCTGCAGCTCTGATTTCCGAGTTCATCCTGAATCTGTGCCCTGCTCACCACCTCCTCCCCTACTTCTGTACTTCTCTCTCTATCCTCACCTCCTAAATGGGTTTCTTATTTACACTCTTGACTCTTTGGAGTCGAGTCTCTCTGCAGCATTCAGAATGATCCATCTAAAATGCAAAGAAGATCATGTACTTCCTCTGTTCCAAACCCTCTAGTAGATCCTCATCTCATTGGCCTCATCGAAGAAACAAAAAGTACATTCAGAAAGAAATCTGTGCTAGCAAGGTCTCGTGAGATCTTGCCCATGTATCTCCTCTTTTCTCCCTCTCCGCCCTCCTCTGTTCCCTATGTTTGTTGCAGTGTTCTTCCACCATATGTCTGCTGGTTCAGCCCCTCTTTCTCTCATGTCTGTTCAAATATCATTTCATCAGCGAAGTCTTTTTCCTAACCACCCTGCTAAATAACACCATTAATTATCCACTCCTTCGACCTCACTTTATGTTTCTTCATGGCACTTGACATGTTATATATTTATTAGTGTGTTGACCATCTGTCTTCCCCATAATTGTGCTCACTGCTATATCTGTTTACTTTATTTTTTAAAGACAGGGTCTTGCTCTGTCACTAGGGCTGGAGTGTGGGGGTGCAGTCATAGCTCACTGTAGCCTTGAACTCCTGGGCTCAAGTGATCCTCCTGCCTTGGCCTCCTAAAGTGATGGGATTGTAGGCATGAGCCACTGCACCCGGCTACATGACTATAATCTTTAGTTCTTAGAACAGCTCCAGGTACAATCCATATTTGATGAATGTGTGAATGAATGGATCATAATACATTAGTTTCACTCTTCCCAGGTCATTAAAGACCCTCACTCTGGTTAGTAGTTTTCAAATGATTTTTCGGCTGTAGAACATTCTCTGCAAACAAAGTCTCACAAAGAAGACTAATAATGCAAACCAGATGTATTTGGAGTATTGTGATGGCATGGCAGGTGAGAGCCAGGGAAGGGAGCTGCCCCTCTCCGCACTGAGCTCCTTTCAGCTCTTCACCTCCCCTGGCAGCCTGGGTATGTTTGGAAAACACACATGTAGGTTATCTCACCTAATCCCTATGACTACCCTACAAAGCAGATATAACCACCCCCACTCATAGATGAGGTAACTAACAAGATGGTGTCAGCTGGCCAAGACGACATGGTGAATAAGCCTCATGTCCACAAAGTGAGAGAGCCAGATGCCTATTTGTATCTGCTAACTCCAAATGCAGGTCTCTCCCCTCTGTACAACTTGTTGGCTCCCTTAACTCTCTTCCCAGTTAATTATCCTTTATTCTTGGCATTCTGTTTTCTTTCTGTATCTATCTTTCCATTTTTACTGTTTGTAATTACATGGCGTTGGGACTTTTCTTTTGGGGACATTTCTGGCCAGAATTCTGAGCATTTCTTCTGTTTGTCTGCTGAGCTCTCTTTATAGATCTGGGAAATGTTTCCCCAATTATTTCCTTAATTATGATTTCAAGGTTACTTACCTTTTCTATTCCTCCTGGGATCTGTGTTATTCAGTTTGGATAATCTTGCTCTATTTTTAGGGCTATCACTTTTCTTTCCTCCTTGAAAAATGGAGAGCTGTTGGTTGAAAGCTGTTCTTTTGACATGGACACTATTATTTGCTTTTTTAGCATTACTGGATTCTTTCTTCTCTGCATTCATTATTCTCTTTTCCACCCACGGCATGGCCTGGGGACCTGGACCTCTGCCCTCAGTTGTTCCTGACCAACTCCTGGGGGTGTTCACTTGTGTGTACACTATGTGTGAGTGTGTAGGACGATTATACTTCAGATAAAATTATCAACACAAATCTATGAACGATTTTCCTTTTTTTTCAAATAAAAATTTTGTTTCTAGACTCTATAGTTGGTTTTAAAATATTTTTAATTGATGAAAATTATGTATTTATGGTGTGCTACATGATGTTTTTATATATATATATATATAGTGTGATCTAATATAAAAATACAGTAATTGCAACATTATGATAGTGGTATAGTTGGTTCTTTGGTCCAGGAATTGTAGCTTTTCTAAATTGTTCATGATATCTTCTGTAGATTCGCTCTTTCAAAGGGTTTCTGGCTGGATGTGATGGCTCATGCCTGTAATCTCTGTACTTTGGAAGGCCTAGCTGGGAGGATCACTTGAGGCCAGGAGTTGGAAACCAGCCTGGGCAACATAGTGACAGCCCCTCTCTACAAAAAAAAAAAAAAAAAAAAAAAAAAGTTAGCCAGACATGGTGCTATGTGCCTGTAATTCCAGCCACCTGGGAGACTGAGGTGAAAGAGTCACTTAGAGCTCAGGAGGTCAAGGCTGTAGTGAACTATGATCAGGCCACTGCACTCCAGCCTTGGCAACAGAGCGAGACCCTGTCTCTAAAAAATAAAAAATAAATAGGCCCAGCGTGGTGGCTCACGCCTGTAATCCCAGCACTTTGGGAGGCCGAGGCAGGTAGATCACGAGATTAGGAGATCAAGACCATCCTGGTCAACATGGTGAAACCCCATCTCTATTAAAAATACAAAAATTAGCCAGGTGTGGTGGTGGGTGCCTGTAGTCCCAGCTACTCGGGAGGCTGAGGCAGGGGAATCGCTTGAACCCGGGAGGTGGAGGTTGCAGTGAGCTGAGATCACACCACTGCACTCCAGCCTGGTGATAGAGCAAGACTCTGTCTCAAAAAAAAAAAAAAAAGAAAATAAAGAAAAAAAGGGAAAAATCATAAATAAATAAATAACATAAAATAAAAATGTTTCCATGTTCCTTTTGGTAATTTTATTCTCCAAGAGAAATCCCCAGCCAGCACATGTTTTATCGTGGTCTTAGATATCCTGAGAAGAGAAAGAATCTTAAACTTACCCCTTGACACGATCACACAATTCAGGGGAATACTTATTTCAATAGCTTGAAGTTGATAAACTGTAAACCTGAGACCGTTTTATGTTTTTAGAAACCTCATTGGCCTCTGACCACAAAGTTTAGCTTTCTCTTCCAAATTTTCCTCAACATTTCATTATGTAAATTTTCAAATATGCAGCCAATTTTGAAGAATGTTACAGTGAACATGCATACACCTGCCACCTGGATTCTACCATTAACAGTTTGTTCTGTTTGCTTTATTATTTATCTATCCATCCTGAAGATGAGTTTTAATTATAAGGAATGACTAACTTTCAATAGAGAAGGAACATCTTACGAAGCCTTTGAGAAAATTACTTCTCTCTGAACCTCAAATTCTCCCCCTCTGTAGAATAAGTGATTGGAGTAGATGGTGGCTTTCTGTTGGGTTTCATGAAGCGCTCCAGTTCTGTAGAGAGGTCTGAGAGTTTCTGGTAGATGCAACTCCTGTGTGAAGGCAGAAGAAAAGCATGAAGGTATGGGGGGTCACTTGAGCAGGCCAGGTTCCAGGCTCCCCAAAACTTCAGCTGAAGCAGCTCAGCTTTATTTGTTTTATATTTGGGGGCTCCATGAATTTGCAAAGGGGAATTGGGCAGCTGAATCCATTTAGAAAACTCTTGGATAGCATGGTTTCAAAACTTTTCAGCTCACAGAAAGGACATCTGGTCTTTCTAACTATCTCATAAACTTTTAAAGATGATAAACTGTCTCTTACATCTGAGACCTTCCTCTGTGCCAGGCAGTTTGCCAGACCCTTTTGAGTGTTCTTGCATTTACCTCTCGTAACAATCCTATAAGACAGAGATTGTTAACCTTACTTTATACGTGCAAAAATCCAGGGCTTAGAAAGTTGACTTTCTCAAAGTCACTTGGCCTACAGTTGAGGGGATTGAGTATGTACTGATTCCCTGGACATTGCTTTCATAGCAAGAAGGCATGTATCTGTTGGCATAGTTGTGACTATATGAGTATCTCCAATGCTTCCTTAAGGCAGGTCATGAAACTGTTGGTCAAGAGATTTTCTGTGTTGCTGCCTTAGTAGATTGTGAATGCAGAATTCTCTCATCAACCACAAAGGCCATTGAAGAAAAACCCTGCAGTAGAGAATCCAAGTCTGAGAATCCCTACTGTGAAAAAATAGAGTGTGGATGAGAGAGGGACAAGGTCAAGGTCAAAGCAAATCTATGTTATCCTTTTGTAGAGGGCTTTGTCATCTTTATTTCTGAGTTCTGACATCCAGCCCCATTTCTTGTCTTGGAGAACTCTCTCACTGAGTGAAATGTCAGGGAATTAGTATGCACCTACCTATAGAAAATGGAGACCTTCTATTTTGGCTCCTTGGTGGCCATGTTGTGGCATATGACCTCTGCTCAACCAATTGAATGCCCCCTCCTGGGTCTTTGCTTCTGAAAACAAGTGAAACAGAGATAAGAACCAAGTAGAACTTATGCTTGGATGCATCTGTGGAGGTGTCTAATGGTAGCTATAGCAATGACTCCAACTAGCAGTGGTGGTGTTCTGGTCACACTATCCTGTTCAAAGATGGTTGTTTTACCTGTTTCTTGATCCCCCAAATAAAGGTATATGAATTTATTTCCATTTTACTGGGTATAGTGAGAACATGTGGCCGTTGACTTTCTGTTTCTGAGTTATTTTACTTAGGATAATGGCCTCCAGTTTCATCTGTGTTGCTGCAGAACACATGATTTCATTCTTTTTTATGGCTAAGTAGTATTCCATGGTATATATGTACTGCATCTTCTTTATCTAATCATTATCGATAGACACTTAGCTTTATTCCGTGACTTTGTTTTTGTGAATAATGCTGTGATAAACATGTGAGTGCAGGTGTCTTTTTTATATAATGATTTACTTTCCTTTGGATAGATACCCAGTAGTAGGATTGCTGGACTGAATAGTAGTTCTATTTTTAGCTTTTTGAGAAATCTCCACACTGTTTTCCATAGAGGTTGTACTAATTTATTACATTCCCACAACAGTGTGCAAATGTTCCCATTTTTCCCCATCCTCACCAGCTTAAGCAGAGCTGTCACAGCTTCTGATCCTGAACTGTGTTCTCATATTCAAGAAGAAACTTGGAAAATCTCCATTTAACAGGATCCATCATTTGAAGATAGTTGGGAAACCGTCTTTAATTCCTTGAACTTACCTTTTGAGTTTTAAATGACTCTAAATGTGTCATCGGCTATTTCTTCCTAATGCATGGCCCACTGATCCCAAGAGGATTCCTGGTGAACATTTGATGTTCTCCATCTAGTTACATATGTATTCACTGATCTGGAAAAGCACTGTGGGGCAACGGACACAGCAATGACCAGGGAGACCTAAGTTCTGGTTCTAGTTCTTCCTCTTAGCAGCTGCATGGCCCTGGATAGATTATTGATCTTCTTGGGATGTCAGTTTATGAAGCTTGGACCAAGAGGGTGTTTCTCAAAGGACCAACATAACTCTTTCCACTCCCACGATTCTTAGTTCTTCATTCGTTCTATGCTTTGTGGTGTGGATAACACTGGGTTTTCTACTATCCTCCTTTCCAAAAAAGTAAATGAACCCAACACTGGACTCAAACTTAAGGTGCAGACTCATAGAATATTATTATTTTGATGTATATCAGCTGCATTTCTTTAAGGAAAATTTAAGAGCTGTTTTTTCTTTTAAGCCCTAGGTGGATTTTTCAGTTGTCTTATAAAAGCAAAACTGTAAGTCTTATTTTTATATTCTGTCTCAGACACATGTGTGTGCACACACATGCATACACACACGTGTGTCCACCAGCCCTTAGTGCCAAAAAGGCAATTTGGCTGCCCTGCAGCTTTTATTAATTTTGACATGCTTTTGGTGAGCCACTGACACTGCTGCTGAGTGGGGCTTCCTAAGGTATCAGGATGAATGAAATTGAAAAAAAATAGTAAGGAAAGATAAAACCTTCTCAGAAAACTTTTAAGGAAAAAGTTCCCATCTCAACTGGGCTGTGTGCTCTTGCCTGTGGGGGACACTGCAGGGGCACAATTTTAAAGACACTCCAGAGACAAAGCCTCCTGAGCACGGCTGGCATCAATGAGACACCCACAGCTAAAACCTCATTTCACAGCTTGATAAAAATTAAACATAAAAGATTCTTCCTGCTCCACAAAAATGGAAATATATGCTGTTTTGAGAAGTGCTACCTCTAGTAATTGAGTTACTGTCTTCCAGCCCTACCTTGCTTCTGAATAATGGTTCATGGATTGCATCTGAGGCAATTGCTCATCATGTCTCTGAGAGTTTGCAAATACATCTGCCTGGAGTCTCAAACAAAGCCTTGTCAACATGACCTCAGGAAGGATCCTCACCACTGGGACTCTGAATGTAGTCACTGACTCTAGTATTTAGTCTTCTTTGTAATCCCGGAGTAGGGATCTGAGTCTGCAGACCATGTTTGGTTTTGTAGGGCTCTGCCAAGGGTGGGCTAGAGGGAGACTGCATGGGGAGAGGAGGAAGTAATTACTCCTTTCTGTGTGCTTCCTGTGGACTTCCTGTGTGCTTCTTATCCTTTGACTTGCTGTGGATTTCCTGTGTGCTTCCTGTGAACTTCCTGTCTGCCTCCTGTGGACCTCCTGTTGGCCCATGGTGGGTTTCCTATCTTCTTCCTGTGGGTTTTTTTTTTTGTCTACTTCTGATGGACCTCATTTTGGCTTGCTGTGGACTGCCTGTTTGCTTCCTGTGGAGTTCCTGTATGCTTCTTGTGGACTTTTTGTCTGCTTCCTGTGGATTTCCAGTGTGCTTCTTGTGGATTTCCTGTTGTCTTGCTGTGGACTTCCTGTGTGCTTCCTGTGGACTTCCTGTGTGCTTGTTGTGGACCTCCTGTTGGCTTGCTGTGGACTTCCTGTCTTCTTCTTGTGGACTTTCTGTGTGCTTCTCATGGACTTCCTGTTTTCTTGCTGTGGACTTTCTGTGTGCTTCTCGTGGACTTCCTGTCTGCTTCCTGTGGACTTGCTGTCTGCTTCTAGTGGACCTCCTGTAATCTTGCTGTGGATTTCCTGTGTGCTTCCTGTGAACTTCCTGTGTGCTCTTGTGAACCTTCTGTCTGCTTCCTGTGGACTTCTGCTTCCCGTTCTTGCCAGTGCCACCCAAGCAGTGCTGTTTTACTCCAGCAGTGGCAATTCCTTTCGGTAGTAGTGACTGAATTCAGTTTGCAGTTTCTCCGGTGTTTGCAGACAAGCTTCATTATGTCCCACTCTGAGACACCAGCATTGATCATTCTCCTCTCCTTAGAGGTTAGAGTCCCAACCCCATAGTAGCTCCTTCTCAAAGCTTCAAGGTTTTAATGATTCCAGCCCCTTCTCTTTTTCCCCCAGCCTTGGGAGTACTAGGAGTGTTCACTGCTTCGTGTAGTTGCTATCAGTATGGTAACTTCCAGTTACTTAGTCAACAACTCTATACCCAGTTAATAACTTCTTTTTATTAAATTCTCTCTATGCAAATAACTTTTGTGATTTCTGATTCCTTACTGGGTGTGACTGATACATTACTTTTAACAAATTGGTTTATAAGTTTCTGATTTTTTTCAGTGCATTTATGGACACACACATATTCTGTGTTTACTTATGACTATATAACTTTATTTTTACAGAAGCGGCATCATATTGTTTGCCCAATCTTCTGCAACTTTCTTTTTATCACCTAATTTTAAATATAAATAAGAAATAAGAAATAAGAAAAAATAATGAGAATATATTAAAAAATGACTTTCCATATCAGTACATATGAAGCTTCTTTATCATTTTTCATGGCTGCATAGTATTTCATAATTTGTCTAATGATAACCACTCCTAGAACTTTTGATTGTTTCTAATTTTTTTGCAATTACAGAAAAATGTTTTAGTGAATATGCTTATATACAAATATACACAGGCAATTCTTGGGTACATGTTTGAGTATACATCTTGAAGATACATTTCTATTATGGAAACAGTATAAATAACATGCATATTAAATAGTTTTTGATACACACAGCCTATGCCACCAAAAAATGCTTTACTATTTGACATTACTATCAGCAAAGTATGATTGTGCACATCTGCTCTCTGTTTCTTATGAATTCCTAAAAGTTTCTGATCTGCTGACGGTACACTTTTTTATATTCTAGCAATAGTATTGATTTTCTGTTTTTTCCTGGGCATGAGGAGTGAGTGACCAAAGCAAGTGCTCAGCTGGCATCTGGATCCAATTTTTTCAGATTTCAGTTTTCTTCAGTGGCCTTGGTGGATTCAATAAATCTTCAGGTAGTCTACTGCCAATTATCTTGTTTTCATGGCAGTCTTGAAAATGCTTTGTATTTTTCTGGCACAGGCAAAATGCTTTAAGCATTTCTTTCTAGGTGAGCGAATTTTCCTCTCCTTGAAATATAAACTCTTATAAGGAGTATTCATGAGGAGCCTATGACCAAGAATTAATAATAACTACAATAAAAAATAGTCATACGTATTAAGCCTTTATTATATGCTCCACATCATATTAAGTGGCTTTGCATTGAATACATAATTTAATTCTTACAACTATCTTATTTTATAGATGAGGAAACTGAGGCTTAGAGAAGTTGGCTTGTTTGCCAAAACCATGCAGCTAGCAAGTGCAAGAGCCAGAATTTAAGTGTAAGCAGTCAGATTTCTTTTTACTATTTTTTTTGAGATAGGGTCTTGCTGTGTTGCCCAGGTTGGAGTGTAGTGATGTGATCATGGCTCACTGCAGCCTCAGCCTCCCAGGTGTAAGTGATCCTCTTACCTCACCCTTCAGAGTAGCTGGGACCACAGGTGCAAGCCACCACGCCCAGGTAATTTTTTTTTGTAGAGATGGGATTTACTCTGTGTTTCCTAGGCTGGTCTGAAACTCGTGGGCTCAAGTGATTCTCTCCCCTTGGCATCCCAAAGTTCTCGGATTACAGGTGTGAGCCACCACAGCTGGCCCTTTGTAGTGTATGATCATGAGTTTATTCATCAATGTATATTAATTGAATACTTAGTGTGGTAGCCAGCCTCCAAGCTGGCCCCAACGATCTCTGCCTCCTGATATTCACAAGGAGGTAGTCCTCTTCCTCAGTGAATAGGGCTGACCTATACAGCCAGTAGGATATTGTAGAAGACTTTCAAGTCTATGTCATAAAAGACCCTGTGGCTTCTTCCTTGGCCTCACTTGAATTAGGCCTCTTGCCACCAGCCATGGGAGGGGGTCATCTTGGAAGGCCCCGATTGAACCTTCAGATGACTGTAGCCTTATGACATCTTAACTGCAATCTAATGAGAGACAAACCAGAACCACCCAGCTGAGCTACCCCTGATTTCTGACTCCCAGAAACTGTGTGAGATAATGCATTTTTGTTGTTTTATTCTGCTAAGCTCTGGGATAGTTTGTTACACAGCAATAGATAACTGTTACATTTAGTATGTTCCAGTCACTGTCCTTGGTGCTAGAGATATAGCAGTCAATAGGGCAGACAGGTTCTTGCTCTCATGGGACTTAAAAAGTTCTCTGAAGAAAAAGGATAATAATCCAATGAATAAGCAAGAAAAAAATCTAAGTTTTATGCAGATAGTCAAATAGTTGATGAAGTTATTTAATTTGGGTGGGTGATGGAAATACTCCCTAAAGTGGTGATATTTATGTTGGAATCAGAAAGTTGTGGGTGAGCCAGGGAGGCAAATATCATCTATGGGAAGGGTATGGTCAATGCCAAGGCCTAGATGACGGAAGGGGCCAAGCTAGTGTGGTTGAATAGTGGAGTCTGGTGGGGAGGGGGTAATGAAGTCCAAGAGGAGGCAGAGGCAGGGTCATAGAGCCTGTAGCATTGTTGGGAGTTTGGATTTTATTGGAAGCTCAATGAGAAACTGTTGAAACAGTTAAGAAATCCAATTAGGTTTAATTTTTAAAAGGATGTTCTAATGTCAGTGTGTGAAAGGAGTGCAAGTAGGTAAAATGTGCATGGCTCTTGGGCTGCTGAATAGAAAGGGTGAGATAAAATTGAGGATTCACAGGAGTATGAGATTTGAGTGGCTGAGTGCATAGCAGTGCCATTTACTGAGATGGGAAAAGCGGGAAGAGCAAACTCGTGGGGGAGTCAAAAGTTTTCTTCAACCCTGTTCATTTTGAGATGTATGTGTGGCTACCAAATGAAGGCTTGGAGTTTCTGGAAGAAGTCAGGGCTGGAGCTAGACATTCCAAAGAAAGTATTCTTTAAAAAAATTATTTACTTTTTTTTATTTTCGTGAATTTAAGGACACAAGTGCATTTGTGTTACAAGGACATATTGTATAGTGAAGTCTAGGCTTTTAGTGCACCCGTCACCCCAAGAGTGTCCATTCTACCCAATAGGTGGTATTTCATCTCACCCTCTTCCCACCCTCCCACCTTTTGATGTCTCCAGTGTTGCTGAGTCCACTCCAGAAATGGTGTTCTTGATCTATATGCTATGCTACGTACAAAGGCTAAGAGGAAGGTTAAAGATCATCTCATGCAACTGCCTCTAGTCATGGTTGGACAAAACTGAGTTGGGAGTGGTTGAGTGATTTCCTTAATGTCATGTACTTCAGCCTACCTAGAACCGGGAGCTCAATTTCTTGATTTTCCTATTAGTGAAGGTTCAGTGTACTTATTCAGCATCAACTATAAGCCAGACTCTCTGCCAAGTGTCTTCATTTAAGTTATTTTATCTACACCTGCACTCTTTATTTTTTTTTCTTTATTTTTATTTTTTGAGACGGAGTCTTGCTCTGTCGCCAGCCTGGAGTGCAGTGGCACGATACTGGCTCACTGCAACCTCCACCTCCCAGGTTCAAGTGATCCTCCTGCCTCAGTCTCCCGAGAATCTGGGACTAGAGGCACATGCCATCATGCCTGGCTAATTTTTTGTATTTTAGTAGAGATGGGGTTTCACTGTGTTGGCCAGGATGAGCTCGATCTCCTGACCTCATTTTCTGCCTGCCACAGCCTCCCAAAGTGTTGGGATTACAGGTATGAACCATCGCGCCTGGCCTACACCTGCACTCTTTCTATTTTATTATAGACTAAAAGTATAGTCTAAAAGCATACATGCCCCTCCAGGATGTGTCCCTTAAACTCCTCATGGACCAGTATTGACAATTACATTTTATATGTTGTCCCACATGTTTCCGGGGAAAAGCAATTTATCTATTCAAATCAAGTGACCAGCACTTTCAGGAGTGGAGTATGGCTGCAGCGTGTTATGACTTTAACATTCTTTTTAAGCAGGAGATGTGAACACAATCTTGAAACTATTCAGAAGGAATATGTGGCTCTAGGGTACATTTTGTATAGGGTACTTAACTCATTTCAGGTGTGCCAGGCTCCCCTACCCTGTTCCCCTCTCCCTCCCTTCCCATCTTTCATCCCTTTTTCCCATCTTTCCAGTCCCTATAATATCCCAAGAATTATACTGGGCATTGTGGATATGAACATGGCTACTACTCTTGTCTTTCAGCATGGGTGCCTACTTCCTGGCTATGAGGCCATGAACCCAGTGTTGCACTTAAAAAAGGCGCGGTGACTCACACCTGTAATCCCAGCACTTTGGGAGGCCAAGGCAGACGGATCACGAGGTCAGGAGATCAAGACCATGGTGAAACCCTGTCTCTACTAAAAATACAAAAAATTAGCTTGGCTTGGTGGCGGTTGCCTATAGTCCCAGGTACTCGGGAGGCTGAGGCAGGAGAATGGCGTGAACCCGGAAGGCAGAGCTTGCAGTGAGCCGAGATCGCGCCACTGCATTCCAGCCTGGGTGATTAGTAAAATACGCATCATATAAATTTCATCATTTTAGCCATTCAAAAGTGTAGATGCAGTGACAGTACATTCATATGTTGTGCAACTATCACTGCTGTCTATCACTACCATCACCAAACTGTCACTATCCCTGTCACTATCTGTCACCAAACTGTCTATCACTATCGCTATCACTATCACCAAACATTTTCGTCACCTCTAAGGGAGAACCCCTGCCTGTCTATTAAGCAGTCACACCCCCCTTTATTTCTTCTCCTGGCCCCTGGTAACCATTAATTTACTTTTCATCTATCTATAGATTTGCCTATTTTTGATATTTCCTTTAAGTGGAATCATACAATACTTGGCGTTTTGTGTCTAGCTTCATGCACTTAGCATTGGTGTTTTCAAGGTTCATTCATATTGTTCCACGTATCAGAACTTCATTCCTTTTTATGGTTGAATAATATTCTATTGTATGGTTATACCATGTTTGGTTTATCAGTTAATTGACATTTGAGTCGTTTCCACCTTTTGGTAATGGTGCCACTATGAACACACACGTACAAGTTTTTGCTTGACTATGTGTTTAAAATGCGTCTGGGAATATGCTTAGGGGTGAAATTACCGGGTTTTATGGTAATTCTGTGTTTAAACTTCTTGCAGAAGCATCAGACTATTTTCCCTGTTATTATATTTTTGTGCTTCTTTGCATTTCCTAACTCAGTCTAGGGCAGGGTATTTGAAATAATCAATCAATCCTTTAAGGCATAAATTCGCTTGACAAATCTCTCTTTCCCACTCTTCCTCTCTCTTTCTCTCTCTTCTCTCTCTCTATATGACTCATATGTATAGAAAGGTCTGAGTTATAAACCTCTGAAAACTGGGTTTATGATGGGAAGTAATAATACATTTTGAGATGCTTCCTGGCTCTTAAATCATTCTGATAATAATGTTTAATCTATGACTTAAATAAAATATTTTTAAAAAGAAAAAAGTCACTGATAATTCTGCCATCCTTCTATGGTAACAATTTTCAGTTTTAAATTCTGTTCCAGTTGGTCTCTATGCAGTTATTTTATATACTTATAATCAGAGTATACACATAAATGTCTATGCTGCGTTGCGACAACCCTCTGTTTATCCATGTATCCATTGGTTGGATCCACTTGGGTTGTTTTCATGCTTTGGCTACTCCGAATAATGCTGGTGTGAACATGGGTGTACAAGTATCTTCGAGACACTGCTTTCAGTTCTTTTGGGTATATACCTGGAAGTGGAGTTGATGGATCATATGGTAATTTTTTTTTCTAATTTTTCAAGGAACTGCCATGCTGGTTTCTATAGTGGCTGCACCATTTTACAATCCCACCAGTATTGCACAAGTAACTGCCGCTTAAATTCTGAGCCATTAGGATGATGTAAACACAGCAGGATAGATAGAGGCTGACTTTTTGGGTATCCTTTGAGATTAGAAACAGGATAAATTAACCCATAATGTGATGCTGTGACAGGGTGAAGTCAGCTCCCAAAGTGCTAGGATTACAGGCGGGAGCCATATTTTCAGACAAATTTTTCCAGACAAATGAAATTTCTTTCTTTTTTTTTAATTGATTTTTTTTCCTTATATAGAAATTTCTGTGTTCTACCAGGAAGCGACTTGAAATGTTACAGGCTATAGCAAAACTGGGTATAAATCCTACCTTCTCCACATGTTAGCTGCATGAATGTGTGATAATTCTTTAATATCTTGAAGCCTCAGTTCCTATTTTGCTTTGTAGAGACAGGGTCTCACTCTGTCACCCAGATTGGAGTGCAGTGGTGCAATCATAGCTCATTGCAGCCTCCAACTCCTGGGCCCAAGCAATCCTCCTGCCTCAGTCTTCCAAGTAGCTGGCTTATTTCTAATTTTTTTGTGGAGATGGGGTCTCACTATGTTGTCCAGGCTGGTCTTGAACTCCTGGCCTCAAGCAGTCCTCCCATCTTTCCAAAGCACTGAGATTACAGGCGTGAGCCACCGTGAATGGTCAGTTTTCTCTTCTATGAAATGGGTAAATTTCAACTTCTTCACAGGATTCAATGAAATAATAAATAGGAATTATTTTCTTCTAGTCATTTCCCTTCCTGAGTTGCTGGCTTTGTTCATGGCAAACTACGTGTACCACTGGAAGATAATGCTCTGTTGTTTGTTGTTGAAGACTATCATATTTCTGCCTTGGATTATAACAAGTACTTCCAAGCGTATAAACTAACCAGCCTGGGTCAGATGCTGTCATGACAGATCTCAGAGCCTGAGGAGGCATATCCACTGAGATCAGCTGTCTGGTCTGACACATGACTAGTACCATAGAAGGCCATTCAATATGCTCATTCAGATGTTGCAGACACGACAGTTCATTGCTTTGCCTCCCCATCAATCCCTGCTAGCTCTTGTCTGCCATTAACCTATGAAGTCTATTTTTGTGTATGTGTGGGAGGAGGGTTTGGGTGAAAGCTGGAAAACCTTCTAGACAACGTCTAAAAAAAGCTGGTACACCTGAAGTGTGGTTTTTGCACTTTTTCAGAGAGAGCTGGAGTTTCTTACTGTATAGATCCAGTCTAATTTCCCCTCCATCTCACCCCTACAGCTCCTCCCCTCCCCAGATTGTTTCATTGACCATATTTCTGATTTGTTTCATGTTCTCTCCATACTCAGTGGGAACCTATTCTCTTCTGCGGCTCCACTGGGCCCTTCCTACTGCGGACAGCTCACACAGACCTTGCCTTTTATGTGGATAAGCTAGGAAGTATCCTTCAGGGCATTACCTTTCTCTTGCTTACTTTCTTCCTGCTTCTATGCCTTTGTGAGCTCTCCTGCATTCACTCAGCAAATAGTGAGCTTGTGCTCTTAATGGTAGATTGCATCCAAAGATGCAAAAAATCCAACAATTCCTGCCTTCTCTGTGTGCCCATGTGGCTCTGCCCAGCCAGGAGTGTGTGGTCTCCTCCTCTTCAATCTTAGCTGACTTGTAACTTGCTGTGACTGATAGAATGCAGTGGAAATGATGCTGTGTAGGTTGTCCAACTGCTGGGTTCAAGCGATCCTCCCACCTTAGCCTTCCAAGTAGCTGGGACTACCGGCGTGCACCACTATGCCTGGCTAATTTTTTAAACTATTTTTCATAGCAATGGAGTCTTGCTATGTTGCCCAGGCTGGTTTTGAGCTCCTGGGCTCAGGTTATCCTCAAGCAATCCTGGGAGTGATCTAAAGAGGGTTGGTAGCATCTGCTTTTGCTTTCTTTCTTGGAGGCTTTTCTAGGAAAACTTGAGACGAGTTAATGAATGATGAGAGGTGAGTGACAGAGAGAGAGAGAGACAGAGAACGGAAGGCTAAGTGGAAGAGATTTGAGATGCACCAGCAAGATGCCCCAGCCAACAGCACCAAGGCCCCAGTCATGTGAGGGAGGCCACCCTGAATGTCTTAGCACCAGCCAAGCTCTCAGATAAATGCAGTCTCATTAGTGACCGTGCAGAGGGGAAAAGCCTGCTCAGCCGATCCCGGCCAACCACAAAAGTTGTAAAAATAATAAATTCTTGTTGTGTTGAGCCAGAGACCAATAAACATTTTCTGTAAAGGGCCAGATAGTAAATATTTTAGGCTACGCAGGAGGGCTTTATGGTTCCTGTTGTAACTACTCACGTCTGCCACTGTAGAGTAAAGGCAGCTATAGATAATATGTAGATGAATGAGTGTGGCTGTGTTCCCATCAAACTTTATTTAGAGACAGAGCTGGCAGGCTGGACTTGCCTGTGGACAATAATTTGCTGACCCCTGTGTTAAGTCATTAAGCTTTGGGATGACTTCAAGAATTTGAAATAACTGAAACGGCCTATTCCTACGCTCCAGGCGCTGTGACTGGTGTTGAACTATAATTGTCAAAATGACAAAGTCATTCCTGCCTTCAGGGAGCTTGCAACTTGTCTGAGCTTTATGGAGAAAGAGATTGCAGTCAATAGCTCCATCCAAATAACCCCCAAGGCTGAAATCCAACTAGTAAGAATTCAGTGAAATGGACAGCCATTGAAGGAAGGAGATGGAGTTGGGGCTGGAGGCATGCGTATCTGTTCTGGTTTACTATTGCTGCACAATGGACCCTCCAAAACTTGGTGCCATAAAACAACCATTTTATTGTGCTCATGGATTCCGTGGGCTCGGAATTAGACGAGGATAACTGGACTTTGACCGGTGGTGTCTGGGCCTCAGCTGGAGAGGCTCAGTTGCTGGGAGTGGTTTGTCATCTGGAGGCTAAAGTCATACAGAGATGTCTTCACTCAATGTGGCGATTGACTCTGACTTTCAATGAGGGAACCTCCACATGGCCTGAGCATCCTCAATCGGGGTGGCTCTAGGTGTTTTGGGGCTCCAGGACTCAAGGACTTTGGACTCCAGGATATATATATATATATAAAATATGTATTAAGTTGGTGCGAAAGTTATTGCAGTTTTTGCCATTACTTTCGATGTTAAAAACTGCAATTACTGGCTGGGCGCAGTGGCTCATACCTGTAATCCCAGCACTTTGGGAGGCCGAGGCGGGCGGATCACAAGGTCAGGAGATCGAGACCATGGTGAAACCCCGTCTCTACTAAAAAGACAAAAAAATTAGCCAGGCATGGTGGCGGGCGCCTGTAGTCCCAGCTACTCAGGAGGCTGAGGCAGGAGAATGACGTGAACCCGGGAGGCGGAGCTTGCAGTGAGCCGAGACTGCACTCCAGCCTAGGAGACAGAGCGAGACTCCGTCTCAAAAAAAAACCAAAAAAACCCTGCAATTACTTTTGCACCAACATAATGCAGTATATCTATAGATATATCTATGTTAGCTGGATTATATATATTATATATAACATATAATGTGACTATAACATATACCTTGTATATAAAATATCTATATATTATATAATACATATATAGAATATATAATACATATATAGCATATAGAATATATAGAATATATAGTACATATATCACGTATAGTATGTAATGTATATATTGTATTATATAATATGTAATGTATGCATGCTATATAATATATAATGCATATATAATATAAAATATATAATGTCTATGTAATGTATGTCTATTTATATATAAGAGGAGATTCATCATGGGAATTGGCTCAGAGGACTATGGAGCCTGAGAAATTCCACCACCTGCCACCTGCAATCTGCAGACCCAGGAAAGCCTGTGTTGTAATTCAGTCTAAGTCTGAAGACCTGAGAATCAAGGGAGCTGATGACGTTAACTCCTGGTTTAAATCTGAAGGCTGGAGAACTGGGGGTGCCGCTGCTGTAAGTACTAGAGTTCGAAGGCCCAAGAACCCACAACTCTGATGTCTGAGGGCAGAAGATGGATGCCTCAGCTCAAGAAGAAAGAGTTAATTTGCCCTTTCTCTACCTGTTTGTACTGTTCCGGTCCTCAATGGATTGAATGGTGTCCTTCCACACTGCTGAAGGCCAATCTTCTTTACTCAGTCTGATACTGACTCAAATGCTAATCTCTTCCAGAAACATCTTCATAGATGCACCTGGAAATAATGTTTTCCTAGCCATCTGGGCATCGCTTAGCCCAGTCAAGTTGACACATAAAAGTAATCATCACATTGGTATATGAAGAGGATTAAATCACTCAATTTTGAATAGGTTTGTGAGTGCTGAACCTTCCCTGTCAAGGCTGATTCGAGTTCATAATAATTTTCTCACTGTGTCCCTGGAGAAGAAGTAACATGGGAAATTATGCTCACGGATTGTCATGGTCCTTACTAGAGTAGACCTGTATTTCTTTGTATTCTTTATAGCAGTACGGTACAGTAATTGAGGCCATCTACTGTGGAGTTAGTCCGACATTACTGTTCCAACTCTGTCATTTGCTTGCTCTGTGATGGTGGGTCAATTTCTCAACATTCTAAAGTCCTGCTTGCGTCATTCAAAAAATAATAATATTTTACTTCTGAGAACTGCTGTGAAGTCCTGCCCAGATAATGCACATTACTAGCAAATAGTGAATATCTGGTCAATAGTGTTATCTTAAAGTAGACTGTAGATTTGGAGCATTTAGTAAGTTTTAAGGAGAGGATAATGGCAAAATAATATAGAAAGAGCTAAATGAAAAGTAAAACATCACCAGAAAATCCTCTTATTCTGAAAGCAATTTTAATTTTGGTAAATATTCATTCAAGCTGCCAGCGATCTCTTTATGTACATTTATACTTAGAGACATAAAATTATATACACAAGTGCACACATACGCACACATAATTACACACACATATATACACACATAATCACATACACATATATTCATACACACAGATTTTTATGTGAATGACATAATATTCATGGTGTTTCATAACCTGTTTTTACTCAATACTATACCACAAATATCTTCCCAGAAAAATGTGTAGCTTTCTACCACTGTTTAAAGAACTGACAGTATGGATTTACCCATTGTATGGGTTTACCATGGTTTAATTTGTTATAACTAATGGACATTTAGGTTGTTAGACAACTCCGTTTTTCAGCAAGACACAAAGGTACAACATAACTAAGACTGCAGTTACCTTGATTCATCCACAGGCCTAACTCATCTTATGTTTCTTTCCATTTCCAGCCTCCGACTCATCTCTTTGCCTTCTGAATTCTCACTCATTACCTGCTCTGGTGGGAATCTCCCTTCCTCATGATATTACTCCTGTAGCAAACACCTGACCCTCCCTGGCATTGACCCACACAAGACTCTGGCTTCCTGTGGTTCCAGGTCCCCACAGCATGAGTCCACATGGCCAGCATTTCTGTTGGGTTTACGCAGACTCACAGAAAGGAACCACTGATAGGAAGGCCACAGGCATTGTTTTAATGGTGGAATCATTCCACATCTCTGAATAAAACGCTATAGAAGCTTTAGGGCTAGAAGCCATCTCAGAGGCCTTCTGATGCAATCTTCTCCTATGAACTACCAGCAAAGAGAATAACTCTAAACCCAGTTGTGATGATAAAAGGCAAAAGGTGATGTTTTACAAGGTAGAAAAAGAGGTATGGAATTTAGAGTAGGGGAAACAGGTTTGTCTTCAGAACGTAGGACTGTAAAAGCCTTAATTGTTATGGAAAATGGTTCTAAAAGGATTTCTTTCCTATGAAAATATATCTTACCAAGAGACTGGACTAGAAGTCTTCCAAACTGTCTTCTAGTGATCCTGAATTATCAGAGTTGATATCTTCTATGAAAGGGGACTGGTAATATCAGATTCATAGTGCTATAAAGATTACCTAAAACAATGTCAAGGGGCTTTGTAAGAGAGACATTACTACTACTGTTATAAATATTCTTAAGAACTGTAGCCTCAAAGTAGCTTCCAATATGTTTTACATTTTGCAGGGGCTCAATATATTAAATCAATAGGCTAAACAATGTAAAAGTAGCCAGTTATTAAGGAAATTATCTAATTCAGAAATTTTTTTCCCTTAGGCTAGATGACAATTCTAAGATTCCACTTCTATGATTTATAATGGACAACAGGTGGAAACCACCCAAATGTTCATCAGCTGAAGAATGGATACATGAAATGTGATTAAATTCATACAATGGAATAGTATTCAGCAACGTAAAGGAATGAAGCACTGATACATGTTACGACATGAATGACTCATACAAACACTACCCTGAGTGAAAGAAGCCAATCAAAAAAGACCATGTGCTATATGACTCCATTCATATTATGTTCATAACAAGGAAATCTATGGAGAAAGTTAATTGGTGGTTCCTTAGAGCTGGGAAGGATGTGGGAATAGAAAGGTGATAGTGAAAGGGCACAGGGTTTCTTTTAGAAGTGATGAAATAGTTCTAAAATTGTGGCTGTGGTTGCACAGATCTGTGAATATACTAAACACCATTGAAATGTACAATTTCAATGGATGAATTGTATGGTATGTGAATTCTACATAAATAAAGCTATTAAAAAATGATTCCCAGCTGGGCGCGGTGGCTCACACCTGTAATCCCAGCACTTTGGGAGGCCGAGGCAGGCAGATCACGAGGTCAGGAGACCGAGACCATTCTGACTAACACAGTGAAACCCCGTCTCTACTAAAAATACAAAAAATTAGCCAGGCGTGGCTGCATGCGCCTGTAGTCCCAGCTACCCGGGAGGCTGAGGCAGGAGAATGGCGTGAACCCAGGAGGTGGAGCTTGCAGTGAGCGGAGATGGCGCCACTGCACTCCGGCCTGGGCGACAGGGTGAGAATCCCTCCAAAAAAAAAAAAAAAAAAAAGATTCCCAAGTCAAAAGCAGAGAGATGACTAAAAAATAAACGGGAAGGAACACCACTCCTGAGGAAAGACAACTGCAAGGTAAACAGGGTTCCCGAGGCTTTTACAGCCCTGTCTGAGCCAATGGGGTACTAGGCAGCAAGACCACCCAAAAAGCCAACTCAGGGTCACCCAACTCCATTTATCAGTGACCTGGGACACAAGCCCATTACTGCCTCGCTTGCTCTCCATCTCTGACATGTTCTGATGCTGCCACAGCGCATGACTCTGACTCTTACTGCATTTGGAAACTGAACGTCTCTGACCGGGTCAGCTGGTGGGTTCCTAGGAGGTGCTGTCGCTGAAGGGTCGTTGAAATGATGTGGGAAGGCTGAGGCAGGGGAAAGTGGCAGGAAAGAGTGTTTTGTGTACCATATGTGCGATCCAGATTTCTTGTTGCTTTTGTTCTAGTTTCCTGGGACAGTGAGAGAAAAATCACATTTCCCACTTTCTTTTACAACGCGTTTCTTTGTGAAATGAGGTCTGTGGAACCCACAGATTACTGTTCCCTGTTCAGGCCCATTGGTTTTACAGTTAGTGGAAATTTATCTGAAATCTCTATGATACCACAGGCATTTTAGAGGAAAACATGGAAAGGAAATATCAGAGCATGCTGCCTGATGCTTTTCCATTACATTTCTTAATATCAACATGAATGCTCCAAAGTGCTCCATAATTCTATGACGGACGATGCTGTTCATTCATTTTTTATTTGCGTTTGGACAGGGCTTAGAGAACAAATTTGCACACACGTTTAACTTTGGCTCTTTAAGATTTGGAATTCAAATTTTCCGAACCCAATTTAATATTAATAGAATGCAACCACTTTGCACTTTGTATGTTTCGGAGGGTTTCACAAACATGATTGCGTGAGATGATGTAGGCAGAATGAGTGCCTGGGTCCAGTGTCAGGAGTTTTGAGCACTAGTTCTGGCTCTCCCTGCATCTAGAGGGTGGGACCTTGGAAAATCCACTTACTCTTCCTGGACCTCAGTTTTCCAGTTTCTAAAATAAAGGGGATCTGGCTGGGCATGGTGGCTCATGCCTATAATCTCAGCATTTTGGGAGGCCAAGGCAGGTGGATCATGTGAGGAGTTTGAGACCAGCCTGGCCAACATGGTGTAACTCTGTGTCTACTGAAAATTCAGAGAGTAGCTGGGCATGGTGGTGGTGTATGCCTGTAATTCCAGTTTCTTGGAAGGCTGAGGCAGGGGAATGTTTGAACACAGGAGGTGGAGGTTGCAGTGAGCCAAGATCGCACCACAGCACTGCAGTCTGGGAGAGTGAGCGAGACTCCATCTCAAAATAAATAAATAAATAAAATAAAGGGGATTGACTTGATGGTCACTGAAATTCCTTTCACATCAGATATTTTATGTCTCTGTGTTTATCACCAATGGTCATGTTGATTTAGCACAGGGCATGAGATCACTAGCCTTAAAGAAAACAAGCAACCATTTGTGAGTGATGAAATCTTCCTATTTAATGAGGACTTTAATTTTAAAAATTTCCCTCATAAGTTAGAATAGAGCTTTGAGTTTTCCTATCATCATTCTGGACTTTCAGTTTCATAAGATTGAATGTCATTCTTCTTATATGTTTTGCTTACAATGAAAATAAACTGCTCCTAGTTCACGTAAGGTTCCTTGCTAGGGCCTGGGTCACAGCCTTACTTTATTTAGAGCAGTGGTTCACCAACTTTAGTGTATAACAGAGTCACCTGAAAGGCTTGTTCAAACAGATTGCTGAGCCTTATTCCCGAGTTTCTAATTCAGCAGGTCAGGAGTGGAGCATGAAAATTTGCATTTCTAATAAGTATACAGGTGATGCTAAGGCTCTGACCCGAGGACCACACGTTGAGAACTGTTGAGTTGGGGGGCGTGTTGGCTTGCTTTGTTTTGCCTCTGTTGCCAGAGAAAATCTGAGTCTTCTGAAACAAGCAGAGAAGAGGAATTAGCTTATGTTGGCCACTTACTCCTCTCCTTGTCATTTTCTCTGATTAATTTCTAGTATGATCTGAGGCTTCTTGGGTTAGTTATGGAATTTGCATCCCAGGGCCTAAGGCTGGGATGGATGGGCCATCTTACTTAAAATAGCCAGGAAGAGAAGGAGCCACAGGAGTCATAGTGGATGAATTTGGGAGTTACATTTTTTACAACCAAGGAAAACAATGGTGACCAGGGGGAGAAGGCAGGAAAAATCTGCATAGTACTATGTACTGATGATGATAGTTTCTAATGTTAATGTTGTGGCAGACTTGTTCGCCCACATCAGTGTCCTTTTCTTTTTCCTAAACACGCAGCTAGACTTCTCTCAAAGCTGAATATGGTCATGATTTAGTTATTTCCAATGAAATGTGAGTGGAAGTGATTTGTGCTCATCCTAGGCCAAGACTTTTGAGAGGAGAGTGTGTCTCCTCCTTGTTCTCTTTCCTTTCCTCCATCTTCTGGATGGAGACTCGAGGAGCTTGAGTCCCTGAATCACTGCATGGAGGAGAGCTGCTTCTTGTTCAGGAGCTCTTGAACTCTTACACGAGCCAGAAATATATGTCTGCTGTATTTGAGCCATTATAAACTTTTAGGTCTAATTTTTAATGCATACAAATGCTGACCAATAAGTCTATATTCCATTCTTTCTTGCTTTTTTTTTTTTTTTTTTTTTTGAGATGGGGTGTCAGTCTGTGACCCAGGCTGGAGTTCAGTGACATGATCTCTGCTTACAGCAACTTCCACCTTCTGGGTTCAAGCGATTCTCCCAACTCAGCCTCCCAAGTAGCTGGGATTACAAATGTGTACCACCATGCCTGGATAATTTTTGTATTTTTAGTACAGATGGGGTTTTGCCATGTTGGCCAGGCTAGTCTCAAACTCCTGGCCTTAAGTGATCCACCTGCCTCAGCCTCCCAAAGTGCTGGGATTACAGGCATGAGTCATTGCACTGGGCCTCCATTATTTCTTAAGGGTAGAGGACCAAGCTGTGGAGATGGGAGAAAACTGAAAATTAGGACTAGATCAATGCATGTAAGATCCTTAAGAATGACCTGGGATCATTCAGGCACTCACAAGCCCCATAGGGCCAGGAAATCCCCTGCTCTCATCTAAACCTAGGTAAAGATTTCCTAAGATGATGTCAAGGGGTTTTCTAAGGGAGAGTCTTCTTACTACTACTGTTATAATTATTCTTAAGAACTATAACCTCAAAGTAGCTTCCACCATGTTTTGCGTTTTGCAGGGGCACAATGTATTAAATCAATAGGCTAAATGATGTAAAAGTAGCCACTGATTAAGGGAACCTCATTCAGGTCATTCTGATCTAAAGAAAAGGGGACATCCTGGCACTTATGGGGCATGTGAGTAGAGCCCAAAGACGTTCACATGAAATCCCTTGAGAACTCCAAATATAGGTATGCTTTCCTATTTTCAAGATGAGAACATTAAAGAATAATTCACATAGGCTAGGTGGAAAAAATGCTGAAGAATAAGGAAAAGGTAGAAGCTCTTGGTATACTAAGTAGAAAAATACAGTTCTGGAAATATTTACTGAAAGAACAAAAACAACCTTTTCGAAAACTGTTTGGTGACCACAATAGTTGCAGGAAGACTGCCCTGATCAAAGAGGAAGCAAAATCATAAGAAGGAAATGGAAGAGGTGAAGGGTTTAACAGGATGAGATTCAGATTTAGCAAGCCGAGACAAACAGGAAGAAAGAGAAATTAACAGAAGAAATCAAGGAAACTGATACACAGTATTAAGATAAAAAGACACAATGACATAGAAGACAAACTTGAGAGGCTTTCAGAGTTCAGGAGGAAAAAAAAACTAATAGATAAAGGCCAGAAGAATTAGACAGATATGGATCATACATAGAGAAAACTTCAGAATGATAGAGATTTCTGAGGAAAGAAACAGAACAAATGGAACAAAATGTTAAAAATGTATGTTTAAGGAATCTATATGAATCTGAAAAAAATCTGAATTTAAATATTGAAATGGTTTGTTATATTACAAGTAAAACACACACACACACACACACACACACATACACTCACTCATATTCTAGCAATTAAAAAAAAATTCTAAGAATTAAAATAAGCCACACAGGCCTGGTGCAGTGGCTTACGCCTGTAATCCCAGCACTTTGGGAGGCTGAGGCAGGAGGATAGCTTGAGCCCAGGAGGTGGAGACCAGCCTGGGTAACATGGTGAGACCCCCATCTCTACAAAAAATAAAAAAGTTAACTAGGTGTGGTGGCACATGCCTGGTAGTCCCAGCTACTCAGGAGGCTGAGGCAGAGGAACATTTAAGCCCAGGATTTGGAGGCTGAAATGAGTTATGTCTGTGCTACTGTACTCCAGCCAGGGTGACAGAGTGAAGCCCTGTCTCAAACAAAACAAAACAAAAAAAACATGCAAGAGTTTGCAAATATCTAGGAATATCTATGCAGTAACATAATCAGTTTCACCCCAGGTTTTACAGAAAAGATGTTTAGATCCTTGAATTTTAAACTTGCCTGAATTTTTATTTGTGGTTGAAGGTAGAAGCAAAATATTCTAGAAAATGCAAGTATCTAGGAAATTTATCAACTACTTGCTCTTTGTGGGAAAAAACTGTTTTGGAAGACATTGTCTGATTGACCTAGAGCTAAATCAATATTATGAACTCATAAATGTCAGTGCTCTAGCCGAGCACAGTGGCTCATGCCTGTAATCCCAGCACTTTGGGAGGCCAAGGAGGGTGGATCACGAGGTCAGGAGATCAAGACCATCCTGGCTAACATGGTGAAACCCTGTCTCTACTAAAAAATACAAAAAATTAGCCAGGCGTGGTGGCGGGTACCTGTAGTCCCAGCTACTTGGGAGGCTGAGGCAGGAGAATTGCTTGAACCTGGGAGGCAGAGGTTGCAGTGAGCCAAGATCAGGCCACTGCACATCAGCCTGGGTGACAGAGTGAGACTCCGTCTCAGAAGAAAGAAACACACACACACACACCAGTGCTCTGACACCCTTTGTATAAAAAAATGATCCCTAGCCAGGCGCAGTGGCTCATTCCTGTAATCTCAGAGCTTTGGGAGGCCGAAGTGAGAGGATTGCTTGAGGCCAGGAGTTAGAGATCAGCTGGGGAAACATAGCAAGACCGCTGTCCCTCCAAAAAAGCAAAAATTAGCCCAGCATGATGGTGTGTGCCTGTAGTCATAGCTACTTGGGAGACTGAGGTAGGAGGATTGCTTTAGCCTAGGACTTTGAGGCTGTAGTGAGCTATGATCACACTACTGCACTCTAACCTGGGCAGCATAGTGAGACCCTGTCTCAAGAAAAAAAATGATCCTGGAGCTTCTGCCTCATCCTTCATCCAGGCTGCTGACCTAGGGGCCCATCTCAGCTCTACCGAAGGCCCACTCATACAGTTTGGCTCCGTGTCTCCACCCACATCTGTCCTTGAATTGTAATAATCTCCACATGTCAAGGGCAAGACCAGGTGGAGATAATTGAATCATGGAGGCAGTTTTCCTGATGCTGTTCTTGTGACAGTGAGTGAGTTCTCCTGAGAGCTGATGGTTTTATAAGGGACTTACCCCTTTGCTCAGCATCCATTCTCTCTCCTGCCACCCTGTGAAGAGGTGCCTTCCGCCATGATTGTAAGTTTCATTTTTATATACAAAGCATGTCAGAGCACTGACTTTTATGAGTTCATAATATTGATTTAGCTGTGGGTCAATTGGACAATGTCTTCCAAAACCATTTTTTCCCACAAAGAGCAAGTAGTTGGTAACTTTTCTAGATCCTTACATGTTCTATAATATTTTACTTCTACCTTCAAACGTAAATAAAAACCTAGCCAAGTTTAAAATCCATGGATCTAAACATCTTAGGCCTCCCCAGCCATGCAGAACTATGGGTCAATTAAACCTCTCTTCTTTATAAATTACTCAGTCTCAGGTATGTCCTTATAGCAGCATGAGAATGGACTAATACACCCACGCTGCTCTGTCATACCTCTGGGCAGCCCATCTGGGTCTCGACTGCATATCCTTGCTACCTGGGAACCCAGAACAGCTCAGGAGAGCCAAATCTCAGGGTGTCTCCCTGTCTGACTGATACTTTGCAGCCAGATTCATGTGACTGCACCCCAGGATGGTGCTGGGGAAATATGAGAGGCAAGACTCAGAAGTAGAGTCGCAGATGACAAATGGAGTCTGGGGTCTCCTCTGCACTCCGTAATGCCTTCATTTATCCATATATCCACCTCCTGTAACACCTTCATTCATCTGTATAGCTGCCCTTCTCAGGCTGGAGACGGGAAAATTGGCACATCTATATTAGAGGGTGAGATTTCCCTTTTCCTCTTTCTATCTGTATGTCTCTTAAATAAAAACCTGCAATTGCAATGATAAAAATAGTTGGCTTGGGTTGTGTTAGGGTAGGGGAGATTATGAAATTTAGACAAACCTTTCTTAGGTACATACCTCAGATTGCAAGGTGTTGTCTGATGCAGAATCCCATTTCTGAATTTCAAAAGCTGAATTTTACTTCCGTTTCCTCTATGCTTTCTTTTGCTAATAAATTCCCTTCAGACTGATAGAGTTTATTACAGGCTGATTAGGGCTCACTAGGGTATGAGGGTAGTTTACAGAGAAAAGCAACATGTTACTATTTACCCTTAGATTAGGTGACCCTAATATTTAAATATTTTATCTAATATGTATGTTATATGTAAATATACAAAATTTAACAAGTTATAAATGATGATTATTTCTAGTATATAATAATAGTAGTAAACTAAGCATTTTTTCTTTATATTAACCTGAAATGTTATTTTTCTAAGCTCACTATAATGCATATGCATTGCTTCTATAATAAAAGCACAGTAAGTATTGCTTACAAATGTTGTAAAAGCAAGAAGTGTAGGGACTTACAATTGCCAAAGCAGATAATACATAACAAAGTTCAAAATGGCAGTCATGGCCAGGCGTGGTGGCTCACACCTATAATCCTGGCACTTTGGGAGGCCAAGATAGGAGGATTGCTTGAACTCAGGAGTTTGAGACCAGCTTGAGCAACATGGTAGAATCCCAGCTCTACAAAAAGTACAAAAATTAGCCAGGTGTGGTGGTGCACACCTATAGTCCCAGTTACTGGGGAGGCTGGGGTGGGAGGACCACTTGAGCCCAGGAGGCCAAGGCTGGAGTGAGCCGAGATCATGCCACTTCACCCCAGCCAGGGCGATGGAGCCAGACCCTATCTCAAAAAAAAGAAAAAAAAAAAGTGGCGATAATAACTTGTGGGACAGAATTGTGAGACATAATATATTAACAAATTTATATACATAAGAGTCAAAATATAATTTTCCTTTAAAAACTCCTATGTTGGGAGGCCGAGGCAGGCAGATTGCCTGAGCTCAGGAGTTTGAGACTACCCTGGGAAACATGGAAAAAACCCTGTCTCTACTAAAATACACACACACACAAAATTTAGCCAGATGTGGTGGTGCACACCTGTAGTCCCAGCTACTCAGGAGGCTGAGGTAGGAGAATCGCTTGAACCTGGGAGGCAGATGTTGCACTGAGCCGAGGTGGTGCCACTGCACTCCAGCCTGGGAGACAGCAAGACTCCATCTCAAAAACAAAATAAAACAAAACAAGCAAACAACAAACAAACAAAAACCCATATGTGTTTTTAACTTAAATAGTCAGAATGGAAAAATCCACTCACTTGTTCATATGTTGCTGTGGCTGGTCAGGGGACTTATACAAACATGTGGAATAATGCAAGTGGCATATTTGATGTAAATGGTCATACGTACTATGGTACTTATGAAAGACCATAGGTACAGTCTTTCTTTAAGTTGATTTCATTGTCTATTTGTTTCTTCTTTTTTATCGAGGGCTAATTCTGGAAGGAAAAAGCTGGAATTCTGTTCCAAAGCCTGGCTTTTATCACTGTTTCTCTCTCTCTTCAAAGGAGAAGAATGGAAGGGCATTACAAAACAGGAACCATAGCTTGTTGGGGAAGATGAATTACCAAGTGATGAATCAAACCAGGGCCACCGATGGTGCCCTAAATCATAAGAGTGGGCTGTCAAGGGAAACCCCATAGGAGATTTAGGACTTGGCACCACCTATCCATCTCATCCAGGATGCATTTAGCGACTCATGTGCTCATGTGTCAAGTGATATTTGGGGGCATAGACCTCCTGGGGCTCTTATCAAAAGCTTCTGTGACTAATTAGAAAGGAATCAGTCCCCCTGCCTTTCTCTGGAGCTGTGTGAATACTGTGAGGTGCTAGAAATGAATGTCTACATTTGTGTCATTCAAACTCCATCCCAGCTGTTTAGAATAAGAGCCGGCTCTCTGTGGACTTCTCCATCTTTCTCTTGGAACTAACTAAAGGTCAGTTGAGCAGTACATCAACAGTTCTCTTCTTAAAAACTTCTGGGTTATGAAAATAGGAATGACATTCCACGTCGGGGAGAGTGCCAAGGTGTCATTGACTAATAATCCCATCTTGCTAAATTCCCGTAGGGAAAGACCAGATCACCAAGCTGGTTCCTTCTTCCTGTTTTCAAAGATGGCCCCCTGAGCACTCGTGCCTAGGAAAAACCCGACTCCCTTGACATGTTTTAGGATGGAATTTTCTAGAATCGCCTGGTTTTCTCTCCAACATTTCCACTGTCTGTTTGGTATCGCTCTTCGATTGAAGTTGGCTTTCTGCCAGCAGCTCTAGTTTGATTCTCTCCTGATTTCAGGACGTTCTGTTAACTCTCTTCTTCAGCCAATTCCCAAGTGTCATCCATCAACAGTTTGAGCTCAGGCAGACACGTGAAGCTAGCACCCAGCAAAGTGGTTTGGAAAGTGATGATGTTAGGCAGAGTGTGGGTTATTTTCAAAACAAACCAGCTGAATTCAGTCAAGCAACCAAGCAGTTTGTAACCGGTTGGTTGTGATCCAAGTGTTGGAAGAGTCGATGTCTTTCAAAGCCATCTGTGTATATAGACACAGCGTTACTTTCCATAAACTGACATCCTTATCATCATTCCTCTTAATCGACACATTAATACTTCTTACCCTTTAGGTTTTTTTTCATGCTTGATGGTATATTTCATTAGGGAACTAATTTATTCTAATTAATTTGAGGCACAACATTCCTCTGTTAAACCTGATTTCATCTATAAAAAGAGATTCTTTGAGCATGATAGAATTTTACAAGCACAAGCAATTTCAGTTGCAATGTCCTTCTAAGTCTAGGAACTGGAAATATCATTTGCAGTGAGCTCCATCTTCTTCAATTCATCCTCCTCCTTTTCTTCCTCCTCTCTCTTTCATTTTCCTTCAGGCCTTCAGCACATCACATTGTTAATCTAGATTCCAGAGGCTAAACATTGCTAGGAATGGGGAAAGAACATGAATCACCTCTTTCCCCCCTTTTTCTGCTCTAATTTTAAATATGTGAATCATAATCCCAGGAAAATATGCTGGGTAAAGAAAGGAAATATACAGGGAAAGAGAGGGGAAACACACACCTGGTCCAGTTTCCAGCCAGCTTCTGCAGGGCAGCCACCAGACAGGCTAGTAACCTAAGAGAGTGTCTGACAGGTTGATATTTTGAGCTTGTTTTCCTGAAAAATATTTTCGGGCCTGAAATATTGCAGTGCCTATCTGCCATGTGAAATTCTAAAAGAAGACTCAGAGAAGGTAAAGAAGAGTGACTAGCAAAAGGACAACTTCTGATTTTGTCAATCTATTTTGCAGCTCATACAGGTTGTGGATTTGAATAATCTATGACAAGACTTCATGGGCTCAGTTTGCAGAGAACAATTTGCTAGCTGGATTTATCACTAGATTCAATTTAATTTTTTTTTTTTTTGTGGAGTCAAGGTCTTGCTATGTTGCCCAGACTGGTCTCAAACTCCTGGCCTCAAGCAGTCCTCCTGCCTCAGCCCCCAAAAGTGCTGGGATTACAGGTGGGAACCATGACACCTAGCCACTATGTTCAGTTTTAGTGACTTGTCACAGTAGACATTAATTTTTTTATTTCTCTGCTTATGACTTGCCTGGGCCCTTTATGTTCTTGGGATCCCTGAGCAGAGCTGTCCTCTGTCTGCTCTAATGCAAGAGTCCCCAGCCTTTTTGGCACCAGGGACTAGTTTAGTGGGAAACAATTTTTCCACAGACAGTGGGGGTAGGGGGGATGGTTTTGGGATGATTCAAGGGCATTATGTTTATTGTGCACTTTTTTTCTATTATTCTCACATTGTAATATATAACAAAATAATTATACAATGTGCCAGCATATAGAATAAGTGGGAGCCCTGAGCTTGTTTTCCTGCAACTTGATGGTCCCATCTGGAAGTGATGGGAGACAGTGACAGATGATCAGGTATCAGATTTTCATAAGGAGCTCGCAACCTAGATCCCGCGCATGCACAGTTCACAACAGGGCTCCTGCTCCTATGAGAATCTAATGCCGCCACTGATCTGACAGGATGCGGAGCTCAGGCAGGAACGTGAGTGATGGGAGCGGCAGTGTGTATGCCTGCCTGTGGCTCACCTCCTGCTGTGCAGCCTGGTTCCTAACAGGCCACAGACCAGTACCAGAACTGGTGCCGGTCTGTGACTCAAGGGCTGGGGACCGCTGCTCTAATGGGCTTGCTTCTGAGGCCACAACCTGGTCAGAGAAGACAGTTATACCTCTGGCTTTCTACCTCCCAGAATGCTGGGACCCCATACCTTTTACATTCCTTTCTTCCCCTTGGCAGGTCCCAGGTGGTTCTAGCATAGACAATTCTTGGTAGTCATTGAGATTTTCTTGAGTTGTCCACAGTGCAGCTGCTCTGGGTCATGGACCACTGATCTTGACTTCCTTCTTTGTTCCAGGAGTACTACAACTCCTTTGTTGGACTCTCCAAATAGAGACCCTGGTCCTTCTGCTTCCTTGTAACTCCCACTCTCCTGGAACAAATTCTATCAGGGCTGCTAGAAAAAGGCTCACAGAGCCACCATCTCCCTCTTGAAGGTCCAGGTCTTGCTGCTCCTGCAAGGTAAGAAGCTCTGGGGCACATGAGACTCATTCCCAGTTAAAGAGACAGAATAAGGAATGTAAGAGGTGTGGGGGTCCCAGCATTCTTGGAGGTAGAAAGCCAGAGGTATAACTCTCTTCTCTGACCAGGTTGTGGCCCAGGAAGCAAGTCCATTACAGCAAACAGAGCACAGTGCTACAGACAGGTCCCAAGGACATAAAGGGCCTAGGCAAGTCATAAGCAGAGAAATACAAGTGAGAAATAAGTGTCCTCTCTGGCAAGTCACCAAAATTGAACATAGTGGCAGGGTGCAGTGGCTCATGCCTACAATCCCAGTGCTTTGGAAGACCAAGGCGGTAGAATTGCTTGACCCTGTTTCTGCCAAAAAAAAAAAAATTAAAATGGAATGTAGTGATAAGTCCAGCTAGCAAATTGTTTCCTGAAGACAGAGCTCACAAAGTCTTGTTTTTTGTTGTTGTTATTTGTGTTTTTTTGTTTGTTTGTTTTGAGATGGAGTCTCACTGCAACCTCTGCCTCTCAGGTTCAAGTGATTCTTCTGCCTCAGCCTCCTGAGTATTTGGGATTACAGGTGCACGCCACCACACCTGGCTAATTTTTGTATTGTTAGTAGAGATGGGGTTTCACCATGTTGGCCAGGTTGGTCCTGAACTCTTGATCTCAAGTGATCCACCTGCCTCGGCCTCCCAAAGTGCTGGGATTACAGGCATGAACCACCATGCCCAGCCACAAAGTCTTATAGATTATTTAAATCGACAACTTCTATGAGCTGCAAAATAGATTGACAAAATCAGAAACCATCCTTTTTCTAGTCACTCTTCCTTGCCTTCTCTGAGTCTTCTGTGTAGCCAGCATTTCTCTGAATAGAAGTTCTTGTCTCTTTAACTAGCAATGAGGTCTCATCTATAGCAGAGCTTCTTACCTGGCAGAAGCAGCAAGACCTGGACCTCCAACAGGGAGATGGTGGCTCTGTAAGCTGTTTTCTAGTGGACCCAGTGGAATTTGTTCCAAGAGAGTGGGAGTTATAAGGACGCGAAAGGACCAAGGCCACTATTTGGGGAGTCTGACGAAGGACTTGTAGTACTCCTGGAGCAAAGAAGGAATTCAAGATCAGTGGTCCATGACCCAGGGCAGCTGCTCTGTGGACAATTCAAGAAAACCTCAATGGTTATCAGAGGAATGCTGGCTACTGCACAGCCACGAGAAAGATGTTGAGACAGGGTACCAGGCAGCCCAGGAGGGCCATTGCTTAGAGCTACTTACAATGAGTCTGCAGGTCCCAATGACTTACTGTATGATTTGCCTGGATCTGAGAAACTCTATTCTCCAGAGGCTGATAATGGTTCTCCTAGGGCAATGCTTTATACTGCTGCACAGCATCTGTGTTCCATTTCTATTCCCTGTAAATGTGCATCGTTGGCCACTTGCCTGCACTTCCCTCTCCCTGCCCCCTCCCCTTCCTTTCTCTACCCTAGATAGCTTTTCTCTTAGGAAGAATGGGATCATTTCTCTCCTGAACAAGTCTTCCCATGGAGGAAAATGCTGAACAATACCAAATGTGGGCTTTGATTTGTGTATTTCCTGTAGCTGCACGGGGCAACTAGGTAGAGAACTGCCTCTGGAGTTTCTTCCCATTTTGCAGACACAGCTTAGAGTTCTTGCCTTTTCCAGTGGGGCTTGAAATTGTCTTATGACAGTGGTTCCAATGTTACGGGTAACGGGTAACGTGGGCAGCTTCTCATGTTACTCCTGGAGAATCACTTTCCAGGTTCTTCTCTCTCTCCCTCTCCAGCCTCCCCCAATTCCCCTTTATCTTCGCTTCTAATTGGAAAAATGGAGGAGGGAGATATGGTGAAAGCAGAGATCCTAAAATAGGTCAGGCCATCATGCAGTTTCCAAAATAAACGTCATCAATGCCAAGTCACTGAACCATATAGCCCAAGCTGACAGTGCCTCATTACCTGCTGTTCTGATGGGATTTTAAAGTCACAGCAAGCATCAGTGTCAAGGACTTACAAAAGAGCCCCCACAAAAAACAAAAACCAAGACAGGGAAGGCAATTTTGGGATGAGTAGGGGAGAAGATGGGATAAGGGAAATGAAGAAAGACGCTGCCATATCAGGACTGAAGCACAAACCAGAATGTGCCCTTTTGTAATCCACATTGCTATTTTTGGTTATGAATGGGCTTGTGGGGGATGGAAAGGGGGAGGAATAAATCCATCCTTGCCCCAGTGCAGGTTTGAAGTTTATGAGGATGGAATGGTAAGCACACAACATAGGGTTTTATGCATCAGCACGACTTTGTGTTAAATTGTTCTCAAAGGGTATCTTGTAGAGGAATGTGAATATGAATGGCTGTGTTGTTCTGGAGGCTGAATTGCAATTACCAAGATGTGATAGGAAACCTGGTCTTAACACTGCCCGGTAAAACAGTATCCCCCATCCCGCACTTATGTATGGCACCTATGGTCCATTTAGTCCCACATACACAAGGTAATCTCTTTGGTAGTCAAACTCCCATGAGCCACCCAGAGTACACAGCAGAAAGAACTCTGTTGCCTAGCAACCAATGGAACATTACAACACTAGATAAATCGAATCAATATTGCTCTAAATATTGAACCCTTAGATGATGAAAAAACCCTCAAAGCTATGTCCATAACTCCTCTGCTCTTTCCTGTCCTAGACTTAGCAGCTGAGGAGGACCAGCTGGTATTTTGACAATCTGTGGAGACCTACAGGGAAGGAGGATGGCGGGACAGCATGGCGAGTTCCACGGGGGAACCCGGCAGTAGTCATTCCAGAAAGGAGATACCTGAAGGCTCAATCCCTAGGAATCTGGAGCCTCCTGTCCACCTTGGCAGCACTGGGCAGCCTGGAAGTGAGGTCAGTGTCCTGAGTTCCTGACCTGCTGGCGTCTGGTCAGGAATCACTGAAGTTGAAGAGACCAAGGTCACTGCCAATGGTTTTTATAAAGAAAACTTGAGTTGCTGGGCACAGTGGCTCATGCCTGTAATCTCAACACTTTGGGAGGCTGAAGTGGGAAGATCTCTTGAGCCTAGGAGATTGAGACCAGCCTGGGCAATATAATGAGACCCCCGTCTCTTAAAAAAAAATCAGCCAGATGTGGTGATGAACACCTGTAGTTCAAGCTACTCAGGAGGTTGAGACAGGAGGATCACTTGAGCCCAGCAGTTTGAGGCTGCAGTGAGCTGTGATTGCACCAGTGCACTCCAGCCTGGGGGACAGAGAGAGACCTTGTCTCTCTTAAAAAAAAAAAAAAAGAACCCCCAGGGTTCAAGTTGGTGCACAAGATGTCCAGATGTCCTCCCATGAAATCCCCAAGGCCCTCCTGACCCCTTCATCACCAAGCCCCAGTGGTGAACTGCACCTTCTCTGTCTGCTCACAACCCTCAGATTGACATATTGGAACTTCCTTTCCCTTGAAGTCTCTTTTAGTGTATTTTAACCAGCCCCTTGCACCTTGGTAGAAATGAACTCCGTTTGTAAGGGGAGGGGGGAACTTTGAAAAATGTCTAATCATGTTTTCCAATGAGTCACTTTTTCTTCCTGGAAATAATGCTAGGTCGTATTCCTAGAAACAATTTCCTGGCTGAGTAGCCTTTCTGAAGAGGCTCCATATGTCCCCTTGTGCAAAGCTTTCCTTGGGGTCCCCAGCTTTAAGGTTCTGCCACAGTGCTATTGGAAGCGTTGAATTTTTTCACAGATAAAATGGGAGAGTTGACTTTAGTGAGAGATGTTAAGAGATGGAGGAGAGAAACTAACAATGTGAGTCTTTACCATGTGCCAAGCACTGCAGAGGATGCCTTAATAAAACTGGAGCTGCTCACTGAAGTGATGTGATACCCATATGAGGTAGGACCTATGCTTTCCATTTTGCGGATGGAGAAACTGAGACTTACGGTAACTTATCTACGAGAGAGTTGTGGTATCCCAACGGGCAGTAATTCTGGGCTTCTCTCTGGTCTTTGTGTGGTCATTGGGAGGTATATGGCTGAGCAATTGTCTCCTCTCTTAGTTCCAATGGGCCACACAAGGACCATTTGAAAAGACAGGATGATGGCTGGGACCTATGACAGCTCTGTGTCATTGTCATAATGTAGAGGATGGTCTCCACTGTGCAAGAGAAGAACCTCTCAAATCATGAGACAAGACAGGAAAAGAGATCTGTCTTCCTTCTAGACCTCAGTGGTGCTATCAGTGACAAGGCACATTTGCTCTTGGGAGTGGCCTAGTTTGAATTTGTATAGTTCAACTTTTACCTCCGGAACAGTGCAGGCAGGTCCCGCTTTTAATTATTCTCCTGACGCTTTGTCCTCTGTCATATTACCACTCAAGTCTGGATTAGGCTGTGGATGTGGGGACTTGCAACATTGGAGGGAAAAACTTAAAACTGTCAAGGGGCCGGGCCCGGTGGCTCACGCCTGTAATCCCAGCCCTTTGGGAGGCTGAAGTGGGCGGATCACAAGGTCAGGAGATCGAGACCACGGTGAAACCCTGTCTCTACTAAAAATACAAAAAATTAGCTGGGCGCAGTGGCGGGTGCCTGTAGTCCCAGCTATTCGGGAGGCTGAGGCAGGAGAATGGCGTGAACCCGGGAGGCGGAGCTTGCAGTGAGCAGAGATTGCGCCACTGGACTCCAGCCTGGACAACACAGCGAGACTCCGTCTCAAAAAAAAAAAAAAAAGAAAGAAAGAAACTGTCAAGGAGAATTTCTCCATAGTTCATGAGGAAGGCCCCCAGGAAGATAAACTCTCCACAGGGGTCCCCTGTGGCACATCTTTTTTTTTTCCCGCTGTTCTCTACCTTCAGGTTTTTGTCCCCGCCACCCCCCATCAACTGTCTCATTCTTCCAGTCTCCATGGGGTGCATCTCCATTTTCCTTTTGGGAACCCTATTAGGGTAGTGCAAAACTAGTTGTGGCTTTTGCCATTAAAAATAATACCATTTGGCTGGGCGTGGTGGCTCATGCCTGTAATCCCAGCACTTTGGGAGGCTGAGGTGGGCGCGTCGCTTGAGGTCAGGAGTTCGAGATCAGCCTGGCCAACATGGCGAAACCCCATCTCTACTAAAAATACAAAAATTAGCTAGGCATGGTGGTGCACGCCTGTAATCCCAGCTACTTGGGAGGCTGAGGCAGGATAATCGCTTGAACCCGGGAGGCGGAGGTTGCAGTGAGCTGAGATTGTGCCATTGCACTCCAGCCTGGGTGATGGAGAGAGACTCTGTCTCAAAAAAGAAAGAAAAAAAAAAAGTAATGCCATTAAAAGTAATGGCAAAAACCGCAAATATCTCCCTATCCTCAGGGAACTCTCTGAATCTCAAGACCCGTTACCATGTTCCCCTATCCCACCCCAAAGGTGCATTGATCCAACAGTAGCTCATTAAATTCATGGCAACACCTAGGACAGGGAAACTATTGCTTCTGCTATCCCAGGGCAGAAAAACCACAGATGCCCCGCGTGGGTCTCAGGCAAGTTCATGCCACATCCCTTCTCCAAGTTCTCTGTGCAGGTCTATCTCTGGACAGGTGTCTAAGTCCACCATGCTCATTTTTCCTCATTGTCACCATCGTTATGGCTGTTTGTCCCTGCTCCTACTAGATGTCAGGCACTGTACCTCCACTGAACATCAGGTATCATCACCCCATTTTGCAGAGGAGCAAATGGAAGCAACGAGTGTGCAAGTTGCCTGAGGACATCCAGCTAATAAGTGGGAGCTGTGATTTGAATCAAGTTCTTCCATCTAAAGTCAAGGCTGTTCTGGAGGGTCAGTTTTGCAGAGGCTGGAGAGCAGATGGCTTACAGCAAATGCTCTAGGAGTATAAGAGGCACCCAGTCAGTGACTGGCAGAATCTTGCCTTCACTTGGAAAATCAGGAGACCTGGATTTTAGTCCCAGTTTTATTGAACTCCCAATTTTCCTTTTCATCATCCATAAAATGAAGGAAGGCACAGTGACCTGCCAGCCCTCAGAGTCTGATTCAGACCAATGGCCAGTTTCTGAGTCCAGGAGGCAAACTTTGGAACTGAATCCAAACCCGTGCAGAGCTCAAATGTCTCTGCTTTCATTCTGCCATTGAAACAGATAAAAGACATAAGGCAATTTCTTCATGCACCACCACTGCCAGGGAACCACAGAACTGAGTGACCGAGGTCTCTTCCTGCCAGGCTGCCTGGAATGAAATCTTTCAGTCACTGTTTCCTTAGGTGTTATTTCTTTACATATGAATAAAAGCCTCCGTAGAAAGGCATTTCTGGTGTTAACGAAGGAAATCTGAATCTATAAAATGAATCAGTTGGGGCTGTAAATGTTTGCATTACAAAAGAATTCTGAAGAATACCTCTGTTGTGATAATCTGCATTTATTATTATTATTATTATTTTTGAGACAGGGCCATGCTCTGTTGCCCAAGCTGGAGTGCAGTAGTGCTATCACAGCTCATTGCGACCTCAATCTCCTGGGCTCAAGTGATCCTCCCAATTCAGCCTCCTGAGTAGCAGGGACCACAGGTATGCTCCACTATGCCTGGCTAATTTTTCTTTTTCTTTTCTTTTTTTTTTGAGACATGATCCTGCTGTGTCGCCTTGCTAATTTTTTTGATATTGAGAAGAGACAAGGTCTGGCTATGTTGCCCAGGCTGGTCTTCAACTCCTGGGCTCAAGCAATCCTCCCACCTCGGCCTCCCAAAGTGCTGGGATTATAGGTGTGAGCTACTATGCTAGACCTTATTATTATCATTAAAAAATTAAATAGTGGAAGGTTCATTAGTTAAAAATTAGAAGTATAGAAACAGGGCCAAAATATAAACAGCCTGCTGACTGGTTAAACCTACTTATTCATTTTTCACTTTTTTTTTTTTTTTTGGCAAAAGGATGACATACATCTGAGGTTATGTCATTCCCACATGAGACTTTTCTATCCTGAGATGTGCTTCTCCTTTTGAAAATGCTCTGTTCGTGCTCGTCAACGTCTTACCTTTCCATCCTCATTCTGGCTCTTAATCATATGTTTCTTTGTAGTATCAGCCACCTGTACCAAGTATGTTGGTGTAAATTGTTTCCATTACTACATTTTTCTTATTTATTTTTTTCTTTTTTGAAATGGAGTCTTGCTCCATCACCCAGGCTGGAGCGTAGTGGTACAATCTCAGCTCACTGCAACCTCCGCCTCCTGGGTTCAAGGGATTCTCCTGCCTCAGACGCTTGAGTAGCTGGGATTACAGGCACCTGCTACCAAGCCCAGCATTTTTTTTTTTTTTAAAGGAGCCCCCTACATCTTAGCCTTCAGGCTGAATAGCGGGGCATTTCACAGGGATTTACTGTATGCTTATGGAGGAAAGAACAAAATCAGGCACTGGAGAAGCTTTTTTGGAGACAGGGGTCTTGTTCAGTTTCCCAGGCTGGAGTGGTGCAGTGGTGCCATCTCGACTCACTGCAGCCTCTGCCTCCTGAGCTCAAGCCATGCTCCCACCTAGCCTCTGGAGTAGCTGGGACTACAGATGCATGCCACCATGCCCAGCTAATTTTTGTACTTTTTTTTGGGTAGAGATGAGGTCTCGCTATGTTGCCCAGGCTGGTCCCAAACACTTGGGCTCAAGTGATCCACCTGCCTCAGCCTCCCACAGTTCTAGATTTACAGGCGTGAGCCACTGTGTAAAGATTCTTTATAAAACCATGATGTGCAAACTATTTTCGAGAAAACAGATGATTCCAAAAGGCAAGGGTTATCTGTGGAAGATGGAATCCTAGCTTACAATTCTTCCAGGTCTCCCTGAGTTAGAATTAGTCATCCACATCCTTTGCCATGTGATTTTGAGCACTTTCCACTGGCATGAGGGGGTGTATATTTCCCTCCCCATTGATACTGCATTTGGCCAGTGGGAGGTGAGTGCTTGTGGCAGCTGTGAGTCCTCATACCCAGTCCTAGATATTGCTTTTGAGGACTAAGCTGATTCTTATTTTAAAACATCTTGCCCAAATTCCTATCCAGGTGGTCTGGGGAGTCATGCCTTACAAACCCTAAATTCTCATCAGATGGATTTTATTTAACACTATATATCATGACTTACTTTCCAATCTGACTCTGGCATAACACTGCATGATGAAGAAGAAAATCAAAATATTTTACCCGAAAACATGTTTCTTTAGCATATTTTGAAATGGTCCTGCAAAGCTGTCCTCTGTGGGGGCAAATTTGCATCTGTAAAAAATCTCTGATGTAGCTAGATCTTTTTATTCCAGGCCCTCCCAATCCTGAAGAGATTAACTGAGAGTCTAGCATCTTTTAATGATCTGAATAGGAAACATTTGTCATCTATTGTCTCTAAGGGCAGCCACTGTGAGACTTCAAAAGAACCTTGGTCTCCACAATCTTTTATCTCACCCTGAACATTTCCTTTCTATTGATCCCAGGTCTTTAGACAAACTGAATCCATTGTCATCCAGAAAATGTTTAAATTTGCCTATAGTCTGGAAGTCTCCCTCCCTGCTTTGAATTGTCCCACCTTTTTGGACCAAAACAATGTATTGTATTTCTTAAATGTATTTGATTAATGTCTCATGCCTCCCTAAAATGTATAAAACCAAGCTGCACCCTGACCCCTTGAGTCCATATTCTCAGGATCTCCTGAGGGGGTGTGTCATGGGCCGTGGTCACTCGTATTTGGCTCAGAATAAATCTCCAAATATTTCACAGACTTTGACTCTTTTCGTTGACACTTTTTAGCAACACAAATGGATGAAGATAAGACTTGAATTCAACCTGCAGTCTGCAGCCTGGCTAAGCTGACCCACAGCCTAGAGCAGGGATATCCTACGAACTCCACAGACCTGGGAGTAGCAAAAGAAATGCTTGCTGCAGTGAAGCAGTATGTTTTGGGGAAGTTTACTATGCGACAATAGCTGATTACCATATCATTTCTATATGGGGCAAAGTGGGTCATATAGAGAGAAGGATGGGGTGGTGGGGAGAAAGAAAGGTTATTAGGTTACCAGGGAAGAGAGGAACCTGCTGTCTATCATAGGTCCTGAAGGACCTTGTAGCAAGAATTTCTCTGAACTTTCCAGACCTATCATTGTGCCAGACAAGCCACGATGCTAAATTTTTTTTAAGGGAAAAATTCAGTTGTGGCCTGTACAGAGCTGAAAGGGCAAAACTGAAAGGCAGTCAGAGAATAACCTTTTACATCAGGCAAAATTGATGGCTGATTCAACAGCCCCAAAGGCTTATGTAGCTCAGCAACTTACAGCAACCATTCTTCTTGTTCATTTTGGTGAAGTTATTAGCGCAGAGTGAGGGTCCCCACTCTGCCCAGGTGCAGGAGGAGATTCAGAAAATTTAAAGAAATATGGGCATAATTTAATTCAACCTTGATGGTGATAGAAAGTTCCAGAGACGCGGCCATAACATACCAACCAGTATTATGCTTATCTTTGGAAATGGTAACATGATGCTTTTAACCATCGTGATGGGAACTCTTTCTTGCATAGAAAGAATTTTTAAAATAGAACACTTTAAAAAAAAAAAAAGCATTTGATACCAGTAAAGTTTTTCCAGAGGGCATTGAGAAGAATTGAACTAAGCTTAGAAAAATGACAGTTATCTGTTACCCAGAAAAAGCAGGTAGGTCAGTGCTGATAGAGCTATTTAATTTTAACCCACATGTTTCAACACAAATTTAAACTTCCCATGCAATTAGCTAAAATAACTGAAATAGAGGAGTGCCTAAAGGCTATACCCATGTACATTAATTTATGATTCAAATGAAGCAGAATTTATAAACTCATTGGCAGTTACTTGTTTGACTTGACTTTTCTTTCTGTGAGGATAACCCCTTCTGTTGGAAGGGACCACCCAAACAAGAGTGATGTCTGCCTCTACCAACAACAGAGATACTTAGCTTCTGGACCAACACTTGGCTTTTAGCATGTTGTTAAAGGAAAATTCAATTGGAATTGTTGGTTATATTTCTCTGTCTTCCAAGAATCTTTGTTTGTTTGTTTGTTTGTTTGTTTAAGAGACAGGGTCTGGCTTTGTTGCCCAGACTGGAGTATGATGGAATGATCACAGCCCACTGCAGCTTCAAATTCCTGGACTCCCACCTCAGCCTCCCAAAAAGTTGAGACCATAGGCATTTGCCATGGTACCTGTCTAATTTTTAAATTTTTTGTAGGGAAGAAGTCTTGCTATATTGCCTAGGCTGATCTTGAACTTCTGGGCTAAAGCGATCCTCCCGCCTTGGCCTCCCAAAGTGTTAGGATTACAGGTGGGAGCCACCCGGCCTAGCCTTATCTTCCAAGAATCTCAGAGGGCAAGCACTGAGTTTTGAACCACTCTATTTTCTTCTCTGCCTCATTGTGCAAAGCATGGTGTCTTGAACTTTGGAGTTCCATAAATATATTTTTATTATCATGGCAGACCCATCTGACTGGCCAACTCAGCCATCATCTGTGTTTCCTCTTCTACCTAGCCATTTTCAAACTAGGCACACATGACTCAATTCTGGCTGATGCATTGTAAACTGAAGCCTTTAGGTGGGGTTTTGGGAAATACATATGTATTTTAATTGTCATACCACATTAGCTGTTTTATATCCTTTCCCTTCTTCTTGCATGCACATGCGAGGCTCAGAAAGCCAGTAACCATCCTGTGACTATGAAGCAATAGGCATATGGATGAAGGTCCACACATTAAAGATGGCAGAGCAAAATGATGTGAAGAGCCTGTGTTGGAACTGGCTTTTACCAGTTCGCAAGATTTGACCAATAACTTCTCAAGAATTTTGCATGTCTGTTGTTCAGCGCAGCCGTGATTAAAAATGGCCTCATATAAACTTGTAATGAAATAAGTTATGTTAAAACAAAGATAATAGTGCAAACTAATTTTTTTTTACTCTTTTACTGCTATCTAATGCTCATGAGATTATTCATGCATATAATATTTATGATGGAAATGTTTTGTACTGGAATGGAATTGAGCATTTCTTCCCTGCTCTGCACTTAGATGTGTCACGTTGATAGCTGGAAATCAAACCATGATGGAAGTATGTATGCTATGGAAATTGACAAGCATAACAAAATAGTACTGTCCCTTCAGAATGGTTGTTAAACATTTAGCAGCTGAAGCTCACCACTGCTGGCTTCCCGATGGATCATTGATTTGCCATCTCAGTCTCATCTCCTGGAATTCTTGTTGGATAAGACAAATAAGCCCTAATATTTTAAAGTCAATATTAGTCAAGGTTTCTTATGGTATTACAGCAAAAATTATGCCTAATGTATATAGCTATTAAGTCATTTATCTCACCCTACCAAACACAGGTGGAAAATATTCAATGTCATACCACGGATGTGCAGAAGAAGAAAGAAATCCTATTTGGAACTGAAGTCAGGCAGTTGGAATTTGCAGAAGGAAATCCTGGCAGCCCGCGGTGTTTGAGGCATTACATAAACATCTGATACTTGACTCTAACTATCGGCACTTGGTGTCAGCATATAAATGTTGGGTTGGAAAAGTAGACAAATTGATTTTCCATTCCTCTCATTCTAGTTTCTTCCTTTCATTGATGCTATAGTCACGGATCTTATTACTAGCATAACAGTCAGTAATATACACATGTTATTTCTCTGGTCAAAGAATAATTCTTTTCAAAGCTCCATAATGTGATAAACTGACCCTGAATTATGACCATAAAAATAATAATTTACTCTTTTCTCCAAAGCTATCAAAAAATTCTCGAGCTCTATAACCTATAAACTGTCTAACCTTAAGCCATTGTTATATATTTTTCACATTTTATGAGTTAAAATAGACTTGAGAGTTAAGAAGAGGAAAGTATTGGTCCATCTACTTCCCTGCCTGGAATACTAAGGGTCAGAGAGGTTACCTTATCTGTTCAATGTGAAAAAAATAGAAAGCAGGGCTAGATTGCAATTAATTGTATCTCCTCATTACTTTTTTTTTCTCTCTCAGAATCACGTTTTTGTATTCCAGTATAAATATTGAGTTTGAACGCATGAAAATCATTTTTCTGGTATGTAACAGGGCGGTTGGATTTTGTTTTCCTTTCTGGCCTGTTTCCTGAGGCTGTTAAGAAGAGCCAGAGATCAAGAATTTGAGTCTTTAAATGCAAAATAAAAAGTATTGCCAATGGAACTAGGTTTGTTACTGGGGATTCTTGGTGGGGAATACTATGTTCTGGCAAAAAATGAGGAGGTTTATTTTCTCCTCCTTCTCTTATATAGTCTCCTTTTAGTTTCTTACCTTTACCTTCTTACTCTATTTTTTTTTTTTTCAGTTAAGATACAGGGTCTTGCTCTGTAGCCCCAGCTAGAGTGCAGTAGGGCAGTCATAGCTCACTGCAGCCTTGAACTCCTGGGCTCACACCTGTAATCCCAACACTCTGGGAGGCCAAGACAGAAGGACGACAACCCTGGGCAACATCCTGAGACCCTGTCTCTTCAAAAAGTTTAAAAGTTAGCCGGGTGTGATAGCACTTTACTCCAGCCTCAGTGACAGAGAAAGACGCTGTCTCAAGAAAAAAAAAAAAAAAAAAAGGATCTGGAAGAGGAAGAACAGTTACTGGGGCATTTGAAGTTCAGTAAGAGAGGAAATCTCAGTGGGCTGAAGATAATGTAAAAACATCCCAAGTTTTAGTGTGTTCTTCTCTATCTCTACTCTGTCCGCAGATTATCTACTGGCTAAAGTGATCCTCCCACCTTGGCCTTCCAAGTAGCTGGGATGACAAGTGTGCACCACCATATCTGGCTAATTTTTAAATTTTTTGTAGAGACAGGATCTTGCTATATTGCCCAGGTTGGTCTCAAACTCCTGGAGTCAAGCAATCCTTCTGCATCAGCCTCCCACACATTTATTCATCTTTAATTGAATAAATATTTGTTGAGCACCTACTATGTGCCAAGCAGTCTTTCAGGTTCTGGAGAAAGCAGTGGTGGGGACAAAATGTCCCTGCTCTCATAGATTAGGTGTGGTGGGGAGGTGGAGCAAGAAAGACAATTAACAAGTTAAGAGAGAGGCACCATGGAGAAAATGGAACAAGGTGGTGTGTTACAGTGTGGCTCTAGGTGGGACTGGATAATGTGATCAAGTCCTTAGAGGTAGTGAGGAGATATCTGAGGGGTGGCTTAGTTAGTGTAGGCTGCTATCAGAAAGCACTATAGACTGGGTGGCTTATAAACAACAAAACTTTATTTCTTTTAGTTTTGAAGGTTGAAAGTCTGATCTCAGGGTTCCAGCATGGTTGGGTTCTGGTGAGGGCCCTCTTCTGGGTTGTAGATCACCAGCTTCTCATATCCTCACGTGAGCTCTGTGGGGTCTCTCTCTCTCTCTCTCTCTTTTTTTTTTTTTTTTTTTGAGACAGAGTCTTGCTCTGTCACCCAGGCTGGAGTGCAGGGCTGTTATCTTGGCTCACTGCAACCTCTACCTCCCAGGTTCAAGTGATCCTCCTGCCTCAGCTTCCCAAGTAGCTCAGATTACAAGTGTGCACCACCACACCCTGCTAATGTTTGTACTTTTAGTAGAGATGGAATTTCACCATGTTGGCTAGACTGGTCTCAAACTCCTGACCTCAAGTGATTCACCCGCCTCAGTCTCCCAAAGTGCTGAGAATACAGGCATGAGCCACTGCACCTAGCCTGGGGTCTGTTTTATAAGGGCACTCATCCCATTCATGAAGACTTTCCTCTCATGACCTAATTTACCTTCTAAAGGCCCCACTTCCTAAAATTATCACACTTCGGGTTAGGATTTCAACATACAGATTTGGGGGTGAGGGGCACAGACATTCAGTCCATTGCAAGTGGGATCTGAGTCACAATTAATGGTCTTGCAAAGATTGGAGATAGGGCCTTGGGGCAGAGAGAATAGCAAGTGCCAAGCCCTTGAGGAACGAAAGAGGTTCCTCTTTGTAGTAGTAGCCATCAGTGGTAGGAAATGGAATTGTAGGTCTCTTTGGGACTAGTTCATGCGGAAATTTTAGGTGATGATGAGGACTTGCTTTGTGTTTTATCCTAGTTACAACGGAAAACCATTGTATGTATTTAGGCTCTAGAGGACCACCGTGAACCAATGTGCTTTCACAAAAGAATAGAGGTGCCAGAGATACAGTCAGCAGGATCTTCTAGAATGCAGGAAATATTGACAGTTTGACTAAGAGTAGCATGGATGGAGGGAAGTTTATGAATGCAACCTATTTTGGAAATAGAGTCACAGGTGATAGTGATGGACTTGATGCATGGAGAAGGTGTGTAGAGAAAATAGAAGAATCAAGGGTGATGCCTTGGTTTTTGGCTTGAACAACTGGTGTGGTATTTACTAAGCTGAGGAGACTGGGAGAGGAAAAAAATCCCTCCCCTTTGTAGGAGAAGCATCCACAGTTCTGTTTCAAGTATGTTAAGGAGTCTTCCTGGAAATCTCATTACAGATGGCAAATAGTCTGTTGGATATAGGAGTTTGGAACCCAGGAAAAAGGTCAAGGTTTGAGCTAAAAATGTAGGGTTATATAAATAATCTTTAAAGCCAGTAGATAATTGGTGGACAGGGTAGAGATGTAGAAGAACATACTAGAATTTGGGGTGTTTCATTATATTATCTTCAGCCTACTGAGATTTCCCCTTTTACTCAACTTCAAATGCCCCAATAACTGTCTTCCTCTTCCAAATCGCCCCTACTTTTTTTTGAGACAGGGTTTCACTCTGTCACCCAGGCTGGAGTGTAGTGGCATGACCATATATCACTGCAGCCTCCACCTCCTAGGCTGAAGCAAGCCTCCCACCTCAGCCTCCCAAGTAGCTGGGGGACTACAGGCACATGCCATCACACCTGGCTAACTTTTAAAATTTTTAAAGAAATGGGGTATTACTATGTTGCCCAGGCTGTTCTCGCACTCCTGGGCTCAAGCTATCCCACCTTGGCCTCCCAAAGCACTGGGATTAAAGATGTAAGCCGTCACTCCCAGTCTCCAGATCCTTCTAATGGACATTCCCTAAGTTACTGCCATCAGCTCCCCTTTCCACCCCTCAACAAATTCTGTGATTCCTGTACAATCTCCTCTATTCATATAGATTCATCTGATCTGTACTGGTGACTTCCCAAGTCTATGAACCTGCCCTTATCTCTCACCCAACCTTAATTAAATCAAAGCCATTCAATTCAAATCAATATAAGTCAAGAAGCATTTGTTGAGCAATGTCCACATATCAGGCAGGTTGGTCGGACATCAGTAGCTATATAGGACGGTACCACTTTAGTAACTCTAACCCTCAGCCTTAGGGGCTTAGAAGCTTGATTCTCTCAGCATATTAAGTGGAGTAATTTCTCAGGGTGCAAATTAACCCAGCTCACAAGAATTTCATGTATATAAATCAAAATGTCAATTCACTAATTTAGGATGAGAAATACAACTTACAAGAGGAGCAGACATTCGCATTTGCCTGATCTGCACATTTTCTCCATCTAGGAAAACTACATAGAAAGCTGAATCATCAGAAGGTTGCATGGATTATGAGAGATCAGAGCAAGGGACCTTGGTGGCAGCTTTGAAAGTTTAATATCATCAGGCAGTGACAGTCCAATGCATTGATGTTTGCAGAGAAATCAAACAAATCATGTGTTGCTGTGGACTTCTTAGGATACTAGAAGAGTGCTCTGATGGGCATTGCCAAAATAAATCTCTCCCGTAGTCCCTTTTCTATGTTCTGTGATGACATCTCCCTTTGATCTAACACATTTTTTTCTCTGGATAAGTTAATAAAATAAAATCAGTTAACTCCCACTAGGTCTTATTTTTACCTAGGAAACATTTCATCCCAGTAAGGGTAATGTACATATTTCTGATTTCTTCCTTTATGTGTAGAATAATTCACTTAGCTATTAGAAAATAGATTCAGGCCAGGCATGGTGGCTTAAACCTGTAATCCCAGCACTGTGGGAGGCTGAGGCTGGTGGATCACCTGGGTTGGGAGTTTGAGACCAGCCTGGCCAACATGGAGAAGCTCCATCTCTAGTAAAAATACAAAATTAGCCAGGGATGGTGGCACATGCCTGTAATCCCAGCTACTCGGGAGGCTGAGGCAGGAGAATCGCTTGAACTCGGGAGGCAGAGGTTGCAGTGAGCTGAGATTGTGCCATTGCACTCCAACCTGGGCAACAAGAGTAAAACTGTCTCAAAGAAAAAAAAATAGAAAGAAAGCAGATTCACTTTCTTCATTTCAAATTCTGTCACCTCAAGTATCTAGAATAATGTCTTTCAAATAAATATTTTATGAAATGTTTATTGAATGACTGGATTAAATTTTGTCTCTGTGTAGCTTCAATGATTAGATAGAAAAAAGTCAATTTTATTTAACATATTTAGTTGACTTTAACAAACACTAAATGGTGGACAAAAGAATTTTTCTAGTCGACTTGCCCAAGACCCAAGGTTCTACCAATATCACACTGTTCAGAGCAGTTTCATGTCAAGAAAGAGTCCAGAGGGACATTGTCACGACTTCATTCCATATACAACTCAACAAAGTATAGCTTTTGACTTCATTTTCTTATTTTGATTTAACTTTAACTCTTCCAAGACTGAATAGCAGAAATCACTTGTGGCCTGTTACCTGCTTTACATTTCCCTTCAATCCCAATATTCTCTTTTCCTCATGTTAACATAGCAAGGGAATGCATAAATTAAGACGGTCTGAATGAATGGCCGAGATTCAGATTATCCATAACGATAAGGGTCGGGTGAGATCCAGGTCACACCTAGTGGGTGATTCTGTAATTTAATGCTTTTCTGAGGCTATCACCAAATACTTTCACTGATGGGAATTTATTCTGAGAAAATAAAGAAGCAGTTAAAGATTTATATGTAAGGATGTTCCTTATAGCATTATATTATAATAGTTCAAAACAAACACAAAACTAGAAAACCTCCAACAGTGATTGGTTAATATGGCGCATTTCACGATCGTGTATTATGCAGCCATCAAAATCATGTTTTCAGAGAACGTTTAAGGACATGGGAAAATGCTTGCTGTGCACATTGTTATTTTTGTTCACCAACATCCTTTCCTTTTGTTCTGATTGCTGTGATGGGAGCCCTCCTGTATTCTACATGACACTAACACTCACATATCTAGAACTTATACATTTTATTTTATCATTACTTTTTTAGTGTCAAGACATTTACTGAAAGTTTTCAAATTTTTCAAAAATGTTACAAGCAGCGTGCAAACACAGTGAAACTAATGACAAATGAGACATTGAAAACTAACATCTGGATAAGTCTTAGAACCTATACATTTTAAAAATCTAATGTGTGTAGTCTCACACACCCCAAAGACCCAAGCATCTTATTCCTGCAGATTTCTCTCTGCTGCTACCAATAGGATACAAGAACAAAGGAAGAATTAAGCAATGGTCAATCAGTGACTATTCTGGGCCAAGACTTCTTACAGGAACCCATGGCTATGCCAGATGATGGGACCAGAGGCTGGACTTCATTCAATATCACAAAGCAGGTGGAATTTAGCAAGGTATTTAACCTGGGTTTTGAAACTTAGCGCTGAGGGTAAGAGGGTCAGGCATCACTCGGTAAGTCGTCTTTGAAGCATGTGAAGAAAATCAAAGTATCAGATTCATCAAAAGATAGAAAGTCACATGTTGTGTTTCTCTCCTACTACTCATGTCTCAGCATCAGCACCCCTGGAGGTGTGAGCAGGAATCCTTTACATACATGGTAGCAGTAACCACAGCAATGGACTGTGTCACTAACACTGATTCCATCAGAAGATTGTAACATTGGTGATAGTGCCCCAATTCCTTGCAGGGGAGGACCTTTCCCTTCTTAGCCCATTATGTTTGGAGGCAGAGACTACTCCTATTGGCTCCAGGAAAGGGCGTGTGCCAAAGGTCTGGCCAATCAGAGAGCCATATCATCTGGCACATGGGATTGGCTCAGAGATGAGCAGGTGACTGCTTTAAACCCGATGATACGGGACTTTGGCTAGAACTTGATTTGAAATTTTCTTCAAATCTTCATGACTTCTAGCCATGAAGTCATGAAGAAAAGGCTGGAGCAGCTCACTGCCATCTTGCCACCATGAAGAAAAAGCCAAGGAGAGCTGGAAATCACACAGCAGCAGAGCTGAGGTGGAGAAAGCCCAGGCCTTAGTGGCATAGTTTGAATCTCTGAATTCCAACTTGTCCAATTATTTGTTTCTCCCTGAATTTTTAGTAGTGTGAACCAACACATTCCTGAAGCTCCTTAACGCTTCTGCTTAAGGCACTTTGAGTCTATTTTCTGTCACAACCAAGAGATTCCCAACTGAATCCTAATGTAGAACCTATACATTTTAAAATCTAATGTGTACAACGTCACAAATCCCAAAGTTCCAAGCATCTTATTTCTACAGACTTCTCTATGCTGCTACTTATAGGATCCAAGAACAAAGATAATAATGGCCAATCGGTGACTATTCTGGGCCAAGACTCCTCACAGGAGTCCATGGCTGTGCTAGATGTGCTTCTTATGATGACTAGTGGATGAAAATAGCAGGAGAAACTAATAAATTGCAGATCATGTGTATATGTGTGTAAGAAAATCTACCAACATTTTAACAGTGATTATCTCTGAATTGTGAAGTTGTGAGTTTTTTTCTTTAAATACATTCTAGAATATTTCAAATTTTCCAGAAGATCACACATTAATTTATTGCGTATTTTTTGAGACACAGTCTCGCTCTGTCACCCAGGCCAGAGTGCTGTGGTACAGTCTGGGTTCACTGGAACCTCTGCCTCCCAGGTTCAAGCAATTCTCCTGCCTCAGCCTCCCGAGTAGCTGGGATTACAGGCCCATGCCACCATGCCCGGCTAAGTTTTGTATTTTTAGTAGAGATGGGGTTTCACCATGTTGGCCAGGCTGGTCTCACACTTCCGGCCTCAAGTGATCCTTCCGCTTTGGCCTCGAAAAGTGCTAGGATTCCAGGCGTGAGCCACTGTGCCCGGTCCACATATTAATTTTAATAACAAAGCAAAGGAGATTAAAGAGCTCTTGGTTTTCCTTCTTCAGTGACACAGGCAGAAGGCCATATGGCCTTTTCCACAACATCAGGAGACATTTCACAGATTCCCCTGACAGTTTCAGATGAAGACCAGTGAGCTCAAGTTATAGGAAAGTTATAGGTTAACCTTGTGTTTAGTTAGATAATGGAAGAGGTACCTTGGCCATCGAGTAGCTTAAAGACTAGCATTGGAATTCCCAACTTTGTGCCTGGGAAACAGAGAACTGGTCAACTGACCCGATGACTGCTGAGTCTTTGCTAAACCCCAAGAGAGGAACTGAAATGGTTGCCCACAGGTGGTGATTCCTGGGAGGCTGGGGCAGAAAGTGATGGGCATCCTGACAGCAGAAAACAGAAGGGCCTTCATGAAACCATCCTACACATCACAGAGGTCTCCCATGTCTTTTTGTGGCTGGCCAGCTGATCTTACCACCCAGATTTCACAAAGTCCAGAGGAGAGGAGAGGAGAGGAGAGGAGAAGAGAGGAGAGGAGGGGAGGGGAGGGGAGCAGCAAGGAAGCACAGGAGAAGGCTCCTGAGGAGACAGGACTGGTGCTGATGAAAGTCCTGCCTCCTTCCTCCCCATGAAGTATCCGTGGAAGACTCCACTGTCCCTGGTAGGCAATGAAGTGAATTAAGAGCTGGAGTTTTTAAAAGGCCTGCAAAACTTTACAGGAGGGACTATGATCACATTTATAGGTCTCTACCAAAAGGAAGTTAAATAAATCTGCCTGGGGACATGAAATAATCACCTGCCACCTTTATGTGGTTGGGAGGGGATTGACAACTCCGGAGGCCCATATCCCGCCAGCTACCCTCACACAGCCTGGGGCCACGGGGAGAACGTTCTCTTCATTCTTCAAGTGCCTGTTTTCCGTATACCCCTTTTGCCCACCAGGATGAATTGCCCCTTGTGGATTCACCCCCTACATTTTAAGCACATTTCTGGTTATCAGAATGCAGAGAGACTCTCAGGCTTATTGTAGTCATGCCTTTGTGAGTCTATCCTCCCTCTGTCTCCTTGAAGACATTGATATGGTTTGGCTGTGTCCCCACCCAAATCTCATCTTGAATTGTAGCTCCCATAATTCCTACATGTTATTGGAGGGAGCCAGAGGGCGATAATTGAATCATGGGGTCAGTTTCCCCCAAACTGTTCTCGTGGTATTGAATAAGTCTCACGAGATCTGATGGTTTTATAAGGGCAAACCCCTGTGACTTGGTCCTCATTCTCTCTTGTCTGCCACCAGATGAGACGTGCCTTTCGCCTTCTGCCTTCCGCCATGATTGTGAGGCCTCCCCAGCCACGTGGAACTGTGAGTCCATTAAACCTCCTTTTTCTTTATAAGTTACCCCGTCTCAGGGATGTCTTTATTAGCAGCGTGAAAGCAGACTAATACAGACATCTTCATCTAATCATTCTTTTGAATTTTCTCATTTTTCCCCCTACTCCTGTCCCATAGTTCAACACCTGCACAGTGTATGTTCTTAATAAATGTGTGTTCGATTTTGAATTCTCACAGCTGGCTCTTTCCAAAGAAATGAATTAGCCAATTGCCTCTCCCTGTGTTCCCCAGAGGATCAGAGAGGGTTGAGCTTCTTGAGCTCAGTAGTGCATGGGGTCTTGACCTTTGAGGCCTCTGGAGCCCACTGTTCTAGAACCTTGAGGTCTCATGCAGCCGAAGCCTTGGGAATGTGTACGCCAAGCACTGTGTCTTTCTTTACAGGATTTCCCCAAATTAAAATGCCCAATAGGTACACAAAACCTCAGACTTTTACTTCAGGCCCTGCTGGAAGGACTCACTTGGAGAAAGGATTGAATAATGAAAAGATTAAGGCTTTGAGGGTCAGATAGCCATGGCCTGGACATCCATACAAAATCAGGCAATAACCCAGCCCATAGGAGCCTCAGTTTCCCTATCCATAAATGGGGAGAATACTACCTTTGTGAGGAGGTAGTTGTAAACCTTTAGTAGAAGGATATAGTTTCATCCCATGCACTGAAGAGAAACTCATCAAATGTTAGGTTTTCTTTCCACCTTTTCTCATATTTTTTGATTTCCCTATAATTTTCTAGGTTTCTCTGGAATTTTCTCTACTGGGGCATGATGGGTAATGATGACTTAACTAAGAGCTCAGTCCCTAAAAGTATATTGGTTACTTCTAGGAAGGTAAAGTGTCCAAGTCAGGAAGCTTATGGTGGTATCCGTGGCGGGCATTTCAATGACCTGGGAGGCAGCCAGGAGACAGCACCCGACAGACAGTGAATTCTGTGAGCCTTGTGTCAACAATGTGCAGAGGCTGCTCCAACCCTGCATGGTAGGGAGGACCAGTTCTTTGCACAAAGACATCACAGTTTCCGACATGAACTTAGCAGCCATTTCCACAGCCACAAGGAGAGACAAATTCCCCACTCCACACCCCGGTCCTCATAGGGAAAGGTTTGTATCCATCCAGTGAGGATATTGGCAAATCAATGATGAAGGCCTGACCAGCAAAAGTCTTATAATCAGTTACTCAATGCTTCAGAATGAGCTTGCTTTCTCTAAGCAAATCCAGGAGAGGGAGACAATTCTGGAGCCATGAACAAGCCCCGTGAGATGTCAGTCCTCCAGAAAGCAAGCAGAAGCAGTCCAGGCATCTTAATTTCAGCCACAGTAGGACAGGAAGTGACATTTACAATGTTGGTTTACAACCCAGAGGGTCAGCGGATCTGGGAGGGTCTCCCAGTGCCTGGACAAAGGGAGCGAGGGCTGGGATTTCCAGAGGCATCCTCGGACTTTCAGCAGTAGATCCTGAGGCTGTGTGGGCTAAGGAGAAGGAACCCACAGGAAAGGGCAGATGCGAGGGTGAAGGGATACACTGTATTTGGAACCTAGAAGTCAAAGTGCACTTAAATGAGACCCAATTGATGTCTCATCCATTTCTGTTTTTTTTTAATGTTTTATTTCCATAGGTTATTGGGGAACAGGTGGTATTTGGCTACATGAGTAAGTTTTTCGGTAACAATCTGTGAGATTTGGTGTACCCTTCACCCAAGCAGTATGTGCTGCACCCGATTTGTAGTCTTTTATCCCTCATCCCCTTCCCACTCTTCCCCTCTGAGTCCCCAAAGTCCACTGTGTTATTCTTACGCCTTTGCATCCTCATAGCTTAGCAGCCACTTATGAGTGAGAACATACGATGTTTGATTTTTCATTCCCGAATTACTTCACTTAGAATAACAGTCTCCAATCTCATCCAGGTTGCTGTGAATGCCATTAATTCATTCCTTATTATGACTGAGTAGTATTCCATCATATACATGTGTATATATTATATATATACACACACACATATATACACACACACATATATATACACATATCTCATAGTTTCTTTATCCACTCAAAATGCCCATCAATCATCCATTTCTTTTTAAATGGGTTTGTAGAACTAGGATCTGTCTTAGATCAGCATTAGCCTATAATGGTCAGAGGAAGGAAAGAGCAGCTATTCTCCTCACCTTCATCAGCATAACCTTCCTCTGTGACCCCACCTGCTGAACAGATATACTTTCCTCCATTCATTCAAGGAGCAATCATCAAACATCTGGGCTAAGGCAGGCCACGTGCTAGGGTGGTTGTTCCCAAACTCAAGGTTCATGGATTTTGCCAGGCTGGCAGCAAAAGAAAACAGCTTTGGAAACTTAAAAATACCAGTTCCTGGGCTTCTCCACAGGTCTAGGTGAATTCCAAATAATCTGTATTTTTTAAAAAGTACTCATTTGAATGTCCCCATATTAGGAGTACAAGAAAGAATGAGCAGCAGCCAGGCATGGTGGCTCATGTGTGTAATCCCAGTGCTTTGAGAGGCCAAGGCAGGAGGATCACTTGAGGCCAGGAGTTTGAGAGTAACCTGGATAACATAGTGAGACCCCATCCCTAAAAAAGAATTTTTTAAAATTAGCTGGGCATGGTGGTAATCCCAGCTGCTTGGGAAGCTGAGAGTGGAAGGATCCCTTGAGCCCAGGAGATCCAGGTTGCAGTAAGCTATGATCACACCATTGCACACCAGCTGGGGCAACAGAGTGAGACCCTGTCTCTATTGAAAAAAAGAAGAAGAAGAAAGGATGACCAGAACTCTGACTTTAACTAACTCACAGGAAAGCAAGTAATTAGAATACAAGGTAAGGGCTGTGATTAAAGCATGTACAATGTGCTTGGAGGTCACAGAGAAGGATTGCTAGACCTTCTCTTAAGGTGTAAGCAATCATCTCCAAAGAAGTGATATTTGAGCTGGGTATTGAATAAGGGGAGCACATTTTCCAGGTGGTCGAGAAGGTAAGGGACATTTCAAGGCAGAGGGAATAATGTGGGCACCAGGGAGGGCTTGTGTGTCTGAGAAGCTGTGGTGGTTTAGTGGTGTTGGGTTGAAACGTGGATCTCATCTTGGGAGAGTAGGCAGTGAGAGCTGAGGCCAGAGGGGTCATGGCTGGATCACAAAGAGTATTGCATGCAAGGCAAGCCGGCAACTTGGATTCTATTCACTGGGCCACTGTGTACCACTGATGTGTATGAGAAAAGGGAGCAGCAAAGTCAGGTGTACACTTCCATTTATTTATCTGAGACAGGGTCTTACTCCAGCACCCCCAGGCTGGAGTGCAGTGGTGTTATCAGAGCTCACTGCAGCCTTGAACTCCCGGGCTCAAAAGATCCTCCTGCTTCAGCTTCCCCCTTGGGTTGGAAGGGATCAAACAGACACTGAAAGGAATTAGGGGGCTCTTATAATCACCCAGGCTAGAAAGGACATGGGTCCAAGCTTGTGTTAAGGTCGCCACAGTGAGGATGAAGCAGTGGGGATAGCTTGCAGAGACGTTAATACCTCTGTGATTTTCCTAAATACGTGTCAGGCACTCATGTGTTCCTGACCAGGAAGCCACCCCTCCACTGTCTCCAGTCTGCGTATGGCAGGGCATGGCCTCCAAATGGGTCACGATTGCTAAATTAAGTATCACGAACCACTGTCATCATTAATGCAAACACACAGGGCAGCTTTAGAAATCCTGGCAAGGCCTTCTGGCAAATGTAATGAAAAAATTAATTGAATAATCATTCCACGTAAATAGATTTCATGTGAGCTCTCTTTTTGGTAGGAGGGAAGGGAGAAAAGGCGGGAGAATCCTGTGATTTATGGCTTTGAGAGGTATAATGAATTAGGCCGGGCACCCCACAGTGAGTCTGAGCCTGCCTCAGCCTGCATTATGAGGTGGTTAGATCATTTTGAGCAGCGAGGCTCAGGCCACCTTACGCAGGCATGAGAGATGGAGGTCATTAAAATCTGCCACACTGTAGGGACTCTCTTTTAAAAGAGACTCAAAGGCTGGCTTCGCAGAGTAGTGGCATTTCTCTTCGGGATACAAGGTGTTCTATCACTTATGGAAAACTGAAAACCCAAGCGATAATGATGGGAAATAAATTGATGGCCTCAAAAAGGAGGGTTGGAGAAGGAGGAGGGAGATAGGGGAGCTACCTACAACCCGTGGCAAAGGCTCCTGTGAAGGAAATGATGAATTAGTTAATATCAAGTAGGAAATATTGACTCATGTGCGTGATACTCAAAATTACAATTTCTGAATCTGCACTGCCAATGTAGTCCAAGGGAGAGAACAACTGGGAGTTAGAGGCTGAGCTATTAATCCTAGTTTAAGACATTTGAGCATGGCCCTTCACTTCTGCTAAGCCTTTGTTTCCTAGTATGCAAAATGAATACCTATTGCAATAGGTAATTTTGAGTGTCAAGTGTGATTATATATTGGGAAGCTGTGGGTGTATGTATTCCCATGCATTTGCTCACAGGAAATTGTGAGCTCAACCCGGAAGACAGAGGAAGACCTTTCTGCTGAAGGAGAATACCAAGGGCCTGAACAGAACGGCTGAAACCTAGCCTGGACTCTTCTTTGGAAGCCATATATCTGGTGAACTCATTATTCAATGCTCTATGCTCTGAGAAATAGACTAATATCATACCCAAGTGTTCTCATGTTTTTGGGGGAGCCCAATAATAAGATCTTAAACTCGAAGGGATGTATTCCACTGCCAACCAGCTTCGGGTGAGAAGGAAAGATTGGAGCGAGAGACCACAGACTTTACCTACGCCTCACAGAACTATGTCCTGGATGTTGGGTGGAGGAGATGCCTTCCTGGGAATTGCTGCTGTTGGGAGAGAGGCTGACACTTACAACCTGGTGGCATTCCAGGACCTTGGGAATGAGAGATCTACTCTTCAGGGGCCAAGTCTGTGCATCTGAGAACAGCTACAGCTAGTCTATAGAAGGAATTTGTCCTCATTATCATTCTCTTGTTAATTCCAAACCTTTCTTGAAGTCCATCAAGCATTATAGTCTGGCCTGGCTTCCATCGTGGGGAAGAATGGTGGAGAAGCATGGCCACACCGACAGTGATTCAGGGAACAGCAGCAACTTAAGAGAAACAGTGGAGGGGCAGCTGCCACCTTCTTGACTGTATCACCTGAATTCCCTATAGTAGACCGTATTTTCCAAAGATAGAGCAATCTCTCCCATCCCACAGCCTCTTCCGACATGTGACCTTGACAACCCTTTCATCTAATGATCTGTTCCATGTCCCCTGGCCTGGAACCTAGGAAGAGCTTTGCAATTGCCTCTGTCAGAGGTGTTTGAACCAGAGCAACTCCATCTTGAATAGGAGCTGGGTAAAATGAGGCTGAGACCTACTGGGCTGCATTCCCAGACAGTTAAGGCATTCTGAGTTACAGAATGAAATAGGAGGTCGGCTCAAGATACAGGTCGTAAAAACCTTGCTAATAAAACAGTTTGCAGTAAAGAAGCTGGCTAAGACCCACCAAAACCAAGATGGCAACACCAGTGACCTCTGGTCACCCTTGTTGCTACACTCCCACTCCCATCAGTGCCATGACAGTTTACAAATGCCACGACAATGTTAGGAAGTTACCGTAAATGGTCTAAAAAGGGAGGCATGAAAAATCCACCCATTGTTTAGCATATCATCAAGAAATAACCATAACAATGGGCAACCAGCAGACCTCAGGTTGAAACGGAGTCTTGCTGTGTCACCCATGCTGGAGTGCAGTGGCACAACCTCAGCTCACTGCAACCTCCGCCTCCGGGTTCAAGCCATTCTCCTGCCTCAGCCTCCCGGGTAGCTGGGACTACAGGCACCTGACGCCATGCCAAGCTAATTTTTTTGTATTTTTAGTAGAGATGCGGTTTCACCATGTTGGCCAGGCTGATCTTGAACTCCTGACCTCAGGCGATCCACCAGCCTCGGCCTCCCAAAGTGCTGGGATTACAGGCATGAGCCACTACGCCTGGCCGCCATTCTTTTATTCTTCTACTTTCTTAATAAACTTGTTTTTGCTTTGCGCTGTGGACTCACCCTGAATTCTTTCTTGCGTGAGATCCAAGAACCCTCACTTGGGGTCTTGGGATTGGGATTGGGAGCCGTTTCCTGTAACACCTCCACCAACAGAGGGTGATGGAAATGATGCCCTATGATTTCTCAAGTAGGTCATTAAAATGTCCTTCACTTCTGCTTTGTCCTCTTGAGATATTTGCTCTTGGAATGTAGCCACCATGCAATGAGAAAACCCAGGCCACGTGGGGAGCTCACATGGTGATATCCTAGCCAACAGATTCATCTGAGGTCCTCATCAGTATCAACCCCCAGATTTCTTCAGATGGTTTCAGCCTTCAGCTGTCATGTCACTCACAGCCTCTGAGGCTTTCTAGCTGAGGCCCCAAACATTGTAGAGCAGATACAACCTGTTCTCCAGTGTCCTTCTTAGATTTCAGGCCTACAGACTCCATGAGCATAATGCAATGGCTGTTTTGTGTCACTCAGTTTTGGATTGGATCATTACACTGATCCAAATAGCTGGAAGATGTTCATGCTTACTTTCTAGGTGAGGCTGTCTAGAAACCTCAACTCAGAAACATCAGTCTTTTTTTTTGAGACAGGGTTTTGCTCTGTCACCCAGGCTGGAGTGCACTGGCACCATCATAGCTCACTGCAGCCTTGAATTCCCGGGCTCAAGCCATCCTCCTGCCTCAGCCTCTCAAATAGCCACATCTACAGGCAAGCACCACCATGCGTAGCTAATTTTTTTTTTTTTTTTAATTATACTTTAAGTTCTAGGGTACATGTGCATAACGTGCAGGTTTGTTACATATGTATACTTGTGCCATGTTGGTGTGCTGCACCCATCAACTCGTCAGCACCCATCAATTCATCATTTATATCAGGTATAACTCCCCAATGCAATCCCTCGCCCCCCTCCTCCCCATGATAAGCCCCAGTGTGTGATGTTCCCCTTCCCGAGTCCAAGTGATCTCATTGTTCAGTTCCCACCTATGAGTGAGAACATGCGGTGTTTGGTTTTCTCTTCTTGTGATAGTTTGCTAAGAATGATGGTTTCCAGCTGCATCCATGTCCCTACAAAGGACGCAAACTCATCCTTTTTTATGGCTGCATAGTATTCCATGGTGTATATGTGCCACATTTTCTTAATCCAGTCTGTCACAGATGGACATTTGGGTTGATTCCAAGTCTTTGCTATTGTGAATAGTGCCGCAATAAACATACGTGTGCATGTGTCTTTGTAGTAGAATAATTTATAATCCTTTGGGTATATACCCAGTAGTGGGATGGCTGGTTTTTTTATTTTTTATTTTTGTGTAAGACAGGGTCTCACTATCTTGCCCAGTCTTGTCTCGAGCTCCTGGCCTCAAGTGATTCTCCTGCCTTGGTCTCCCAAAGTGCTGGGATTACAGGCATGAGCCACCACACCTGGCCCAGGGCTATTCATCTTATCAAAGATTTACTGCCTCAAAGTGCAAGGAAACAACTTTACAGTGAAAGATATTTTAAAAAACATGTAACAATCTATTTTGCTTGAAATAAGACTCTGTTTTTACCAGGACCCAGAACGCCACTGAACAATAAACCAGAACTAACCACATTAATTTCCTGAACCCAGGCAGAACCAGTTCCAAGTATCTCTTTTATTTTTAGTGAACCATAAACCAAATCAAAGTTGTTTAAAACATTATGAATATAAGTATTCCATTCAAATTACAACCAAACCAATCTATCTTGTAAAATAATTTTTGCCATTTTAAAAATTATGCTATAAAAATATTTTGCTGTTCTCTAAAATGAATCTGAGAAAAACCTCATAAGTGAATAAATAAATGTCGTTTAAATATTTTGCTGTTCTCCACAATGAATTTGAAAATACCTCATAAGCAAATAAATAAATACATCATTTGTTCAAGCCCTTTGGGGTACACACTAATTCAATCCAAATTGATTGGTAAGATGGTAAGAAATACATTATTTATATGAACTGAGGGAGGACATGTCACTTCACACACCAGTTCCCAATAAGCCCTAAGCACTTTTCTATCAAAGGAGCTGTACAAATTCTTGTTACATATCACATGATATATTAGAAAGATGCAGGATTTTAGAGTCTCCCAGACTGGGATTATTATCACAACCCATTTACTCTGAGACCTCAGAAAATATATAAGACTTTTCTTGGTGCATTTTGTCATTAGTAAAATGGAAAAGAAAATACACCAACTTCATAGCATTTGTTTGTGTGTGCACAGCTGTGGGTATATGTGTTTGAGAGAGAGAAAGAGGGAGGGAGGGAGAGGGAAAGAGAGAGAGAGAAACAGAAGAAGAGGGAGGAGGGAGAGAGATACCGGAAGAGAGGGAGAGAGAGAGAGAGGGAGAGAGACAGAAAAGGAGAGAGGGAGAGAGAGAGAAAAGGAGGGAGGAAGAGAGAGGAAGAGAGAGCATTTGTTACAGAGATGGCTAGTTTTGCCCTAAAACATGCACTTCCCTTAATGTAATGTACAGTTGTTTCTGGGTGGCGTCTAACCGGGTGATGCATTTGCTGGTTCTCATCTTGTATCCAGATGAGGCTGGAATTAGGTTTACCACGTGGACAGGCGTGATCTGTGTACATATGAGCCAACACAGTTAGATGACTGGATGCCTCCTCCATGTCTTCTTCTCTTGCCTACCAACTGGGAGAAAACCGAAGAAGACTCCATGACCCTGGGAGATAGAGGTGGAGCCCACAGATGAAAAAAAAAAAAGCAAGTCCTGGATTCACTGCGTGGAACAAATATATGCATTGACCAGGAACATCTACAGCAGATAATTAGAGGAGAGGGTGATGATCCACAGAGATTTGGGGGGTTTATTTGTTACAGCAGCTAATGTTACCATAACTATTACAGAGTCAGAGGAAATAATGTATACAGAATGGTAAGTCCAGTGTCTGGGAGACAGCCATGTTCAATAAATGTTTTTGTTTGTCCCTTTGAATGAACCCAGGATATCTACCTATCTTCCACCTACTCAGAATCTCACATGAGGCACCACATTTAGCACACTTGTTTAGTTGTAATCTTGCATGCTTATCTTTGTTTGTTTGAAAAGTTGGATAAATAGCAATGAGTGACTACATTTGCTTGTATAAAGCACACGTCTCCTTTCAAATTTCACGTTAGTATTGATATTTGTGCTGTATATTTAGCATCATTGAAAAAGGAGAATGAGTTTATGAAAAAGACTTAAATGCTCCCATAGAAAAACTCATATCCACCCTGGGCAACATAGTGAGACCCCAAGGTAATTAGATCACTTGAGCCCAGGAGTTTGAGACCAACCTGGGCAACATAGCAAGACCCTGTCTGTCTCTACAAAAAATACAAACATTAGCCAGGCATGGTGGCTGGCATGCCTCTAGTCCCAGCTACTCAGGCGGCTGAGGTGGGAGGATCCCTTGAGCCCAGGAGTTGGAGGCTGCAGTGAGTTATGATGGGGCCACTGCATGCTAGTCTGGGCAACAGAGTGAGATTCCACTTCAAAAAAAAAAGAAAGAAAATAAAAAGAAAAACTCATGTCTCGTGGTTTGTTAAAGAACCAACAGACATTTCAAGACCTCTCTGTTCCTAATCATGAGGTGGTAGCATTTGATAGAGAAGAGAATGGCCACTAGGGCTATATAATATCCTCCTGTGTTTCTGTCTATTAATTAAAATTCTAATCATTGAAGAAAATATTTCATGTAAAAATATTTTATTTTAGGCCGGGCACCATGGCTCACTCCTGCAATCCCAGCACTCTGGGAGGCTGAGCCGGGAGGATCACTTGATGTCAGGAGTTTGAGACCAGCCTGGGTAACATGGTAAAACCCCATCTCTACTAAAAATACAAAAATTAGTAGGGCGTGGTGGCTCACGCCTGTAATCCCAGCTACTTGAGGGACTGAGGTGGGAGGATCACTTGAGCCTCAGAGGTTGAGGCTGCAGTGAGCTAAGATCATAGCACTGCACTCCAGCCTAGGTGACAGAGCAAGACTCTGTCTTCCAAAAAAAAAAAAAAAGCCATAATAGTAACTTCATTTACTTTTCTTCTTTTGAAATCTAGTGATTCAGGACCGTGAGATGTGACATAATACCTAGTCGACTAGCAAAATTTTTAATTTTCTGTTATATCTCTGTTTTATATCACCCTTGTGTGTGATTAGAGAAATTACTTTCAAACATTCTGATTTTATGCAATTAATTTTTTTCTTGTCAATAAGAATCTAAGGAAGCCATCCAGCTGTCAGAAAATAAACTATTATATTTGAGTGTTAAAATGCTTTAATTTGTGATGACAATCTGCTTGAAGAATAGTGCCCCTCCTTCCCCCTTAGCTCATATTTTGTTGAACCAGAATTTGCTTGAAAACAGATTCTTCAGTGTTGCCTTTCTGGCTACAGGACAAAAGTATATTTGTGAAATGCTCAAGTAGAAAGCTCCTATGCAAAAGTTGAAGCTGAGTCTTTGTTTTGTACATAATCTATTGCTTAGTTCTCTAATGGATTTAATGTGAGGGTGGGACCGGGGAAGGGGTGGGCTGGAGTACTGGGTGAGTGATCAGCATTAGTTTGGGCTCATGGCCCATAAAACTAGGAGGGCCGTTTCTAAAGGTGGCAGCACAAAGTGACAAAGATAAAACCCATCTTATTTTTTAGGGTCTCGTTCTGTCACTCAGGATGGAGTGCAGTGGTGTGATTCTAGCTCACTGCATCCTCCAACTCCTGGTCTCAAGCGGTCCTCCTGCTCCAGCCTCCTGAGTAGCTGGGACTACAGGCGTGTACCACCCTTCTCAAATAATTTTTATATACTTTTTTAGAGATGGTGTCTCACTATGTTGCTCAGGCTGGTCTCAAACTCCTGGCCTCAAGTGATCCTCCTGCCTTGACCTCCCAAAGCACTGGAATTACAGGTGTGAACCACTACTCCCAGCCAAAATTCACTTTTAAAGAATAGTGTCTTAAGCTTCAGGGCTTAAAGCTCAACACTTTATTGGGGAGTGCCATCCCAGGGTAGCAGGAGTAAGTCAAAAAGGAGGGACGGCAAATATAAGGAAATGTGTTGCTGACTTTGCACAATGTTTATGGTGATGTCTCAGTTTCTTGGGTTGTCTTCAGAGAGGCCACGTTGCCAAGAGGGAAAGGGATGAAAAAATTGATCTGTTGACATCTGTCTTCCATTGTGTAAAGTTTGCACAGCATTTCGAGGCTAAGTGCTTAATGGGTCCTGAGGCATTCTGTACTTCAGCAGTAGTGTGGGAGCCCCAGAATGGCAGAGGAAGAGAGCACAGGTATGAGGCAAGATGCTTTTTGGCCATGCCTGCTAGTGACAGTAATACCTGATACAGTGGCACCAGGTCTGTAGAGGCAATGATACCTTGCAACAGAGGCTTCCAGGATCACGGGAACTTCATGTCATGCCTGGGGCTGCCTCAGCCAAGAAACAAGGCAATGCTGTGAATCCAGGGCCAATAGCAAATCTGCAGGGATTGGGGTTTTCAATGAAAGCATCTGTAATGGTACTTAAAATTAAGTTTTGCTAAGACACATCCTAAATGGTGAGATGTGAGACCCCCCCGACGCGGGATATAAGCTCAGGCCCCTCGTCCTTCCAAGCCTTGCCTTTTCCATAGTTCCCCACTGGCTGTTATAGAGTGCAATACTGGCTTCAACACGCACCATCATAGCAGAAGAAGGTGGGTCATCTACAAGCCACATTTCAAGTTTCCAGTGGATTGAGCATGGAAGTTTAATTGCATTCACTGCAGAAGCAAGTGACGATGATAAGCCTGTGGTAACTGTGAACAGGATGGGGCTGGGTAGGAAAAGATCATGGCTGTATTGTGTTCCTGTCCTTCTATCTTGTCCACTGCCCATAAGTGCTAGGCATAACAGGATTAAGTGGTGTCTTAGAAGTGCCCTTGGATACTGGGCATAGCTCCTTTCCTTCAGCGTGTGCTAGAAGAGCCATCTTGAGATCTCAGTCTCCTGTGCCTACCGGCTCCCTCTTCCCTACAAGGCTAAACATCTGTTTTCAGTTCTGACACTCTAAAACCACCTGCTCTTCACTTTTTCCAGGTTTCCGAGGCAAAAAGCAAGCAGCTTTTTGAGGGGGGAGCGAGGTGGGAATTGAGGGTTCGCCATGAGAGCCCTGGGAGACATTACAGGGGGAATTTTAGCCCAAGTAAGGGTTGAAACCTGTAGCTCAAAGAACTACAGAACTATAGCTGGGGATGCTTTGAACATCTGCTCCAGAAAGATTTTGGGGACTTTTTAGATTCACCTTGGGTTTCCTGGGAAAACTCAGGGGATAGAAGATCTTAATTTCTTATCTGGGTTACTTAACATTTCATTGACTCTTCGTGTCTTTAATGTGAAACTCAACTTTCCCAAAGTGTTGGTTTGAAGTTCCTTAAACATCAATGCCTTACTCTGTTGTTTTAGGGAACTTACATGCTGTTTATGAGGTTGAATGACTGATTCTCTTGATGTTTGGAGTATCTGGCTATGCAGTTTTGCCTGAATCTCCAAGCAGTCATCAGATTTGGTAGCTGCAGATCTTAGCTTTATAGGCTATGAATAACTTTTTTTTTTTTTTTTGAGACGGAGTCTTGCTCTGTCGCCGGGCTGGAGTGCAGTGGCCAGATCTCAGCTCACTGCAACCTCCGCCTCCCGGGTTTACGCCATTCTCCTGCCTCAGCCTCCCAAGTAGCTGGGACTACAGGCGCCCGCCACCTTGCCTGGCTAGTTTTTTGTATTTTTTAGTAGAGACGGGGTTTCACCGTGTTAGCCAGGATGGTCTCGATCTCCTGACCTCGTGATCCGCCCGTCTCGGCCTCCCAAAGTGCTGGGATTACAGGCTTGAGCCACCGCGCCCGGCCTGAATAACTTTAATGTAAGTGATGAACAGGGATAAAAGAAAGAAACTTACAAAACCAAAAGTCTACTTATTTGGGGGCATTTCTATGAGTTTGTTCTTTGTTATTGGATAAAGTACAAATTCAATCTGTTTAGTTATTTCAGAAGCATTCAAGTCTCCTCTTTCTTCTTGAGTAACCTGGATAAAATTTCCCCCAAGACAATGTCCATTTCTTCTTCTATTTTTAGATACTAGGATGTTTCTGGTTTTCTTATTATGTACATCATCTCTCTTATCCTTATTTAACCTGTTCTCTTTTAAAATTTGTTTTAATTAAAAATATTTTTTAAGAGACAAGGTCTCACTCTGTCTCCCAGGCTGGAGTAGAATGGTGCAATCATGGCTCACTGCAGACTTGAACTCTGGGCTCAAGCGACCCTCTATCCTCAGCCTCCTGAGTAGCTGGAACTACAGGCATGTACCACCGCACCTGACTAATTTTTAAAATTTTTGTAGAGGGCTGGGCGTGGTGGCTCACACCTGTACTCCCAGCACTTTGGGAGGCCGAGGTGGGCGGTTCACTTGAGGTCAGGAGTTTGAGACCAGCCTGGCCAACATGGTCCTGAAATCCCATTTCTACCAAACATACAAAAATTAACTGGGCTTGGTGGCAGGCACCTGTAATCCCATCTACTCAGGAGGCCGAGGCAGGAAAATTACTTGGACTAGGGAGGCAGAGGTTGCAGTGAGCCGAGATCACACCACCACACTCCAGCCTGGGTGACAGAACGAGACTCCATCTTAAAAAAATACTTTTTTCGTAGAGATGGGGTTTTGCTATGTTGCCCACGCTCGTCTTGAACTCCTGGCCTCAAGCGATCCTCCCACTTTGGTCTCCTAAAGTGTTGGAATTAAAGGTGTGAGCCACCGTGCTCAGCCTGTTTGCTTTGAGTTATGCCTTTTCAAATCATGGTATTATGCCTTTCCCCCACTTTTTAAAAAATGCTCTCAATGGAAGATTTATTTATTTTTATTGTACGTATTTCTGGTGTACAAAATGCTTCGATATACATGTACATAGTAAAATGATTATTACAGACAAAATATTCGTCATCTCATGTAGTTAGCTATTTTTCATGGTGAAAGTACCTAAAATCTACTTTCTTAGCAAATTTTCAGTATACAGTGCAATACTATTAACTGTAGTTTCAATGTTATATATCGGCTCTCCACACTTATTCATTCTGTATAACTGTAACTTTGTACACTTTGACTTTCATTTCCCCATCTCCCCACTCCCCCAGTCCTGGTAACCACTGTTCTATTCTCTATTTCTATATATTCAAGGGTTGTGTTTTTATTTATTTATTTTTTTGATTTCACATGCAAGTGAAATCATGCAGCATTTTTCTTTCTGTGTCTTTCCCAAGAAGTTACTTTGTTATTTTTGGCTTTGATAATTCTTTCTATTGTATTTTTATTTTAGACTTCATTCCTTTCATCTTCTTCTTCTTTTTTTTCTTTTTTTTTGAGATGGAGTCTCACTCTGTCACCCAGGCTGGAGTGCAGTGGCCGGATCTCAGCTTACTGCAAGCTCCGCCTCCTGGGTTCACACCATTCTCCTGCCTCAGCCGCCCGAGTAGCTGGGACTACAGGCGCCCGCCACCACGCCTGGCTAATTTTTTTGTATTTTTAGTAGAGACGGGGTTTCACTGTGTTAGCTAAGATGGTCTCGATCTCCTGACCTCGTGATTCGCCCACATCGGCCTCCCAAAGTTCTGGGATTACAGGCATGAGCCACCATTTCTATCTTTGTTATTTTCTTCCTGCTACTTTCCTCAAGTTTATTCTGTGTTCTGTCACTAACTTCTTACATTAGATGATTTGATCATTAATTTTTACTCTTTATCTTTTTGATATAAGCAGTTAGGATTCTACATTTCCCTATGAGTATTGCTTTAGTGCATACTAACACTTACAATGTATAAGATTTTATTATGGTTCAGTCTCAAGTGGTGAAACATTCCCATGCTAATTTCCTCTTTGACCCACAAATTACAGTGTGCGTGTGATTTTGAGAATAAAAAGATCTTTTTAAAGAATGTTTTTGAAATGTCTAAATGCATGGGTTTTAGTTACCTTTTTATTGCTGATTTCTAGCCATTAAATTTTGGTGAATGTGGTCTATTAGATGTCAGTCCTATAAAAATTTAAAGAACTTTCTGACTTACAGTGCAGTAATTTTTAATAAATGTTTCATGAGTGGTTGAGAGGAATATGATTCCCCTAATTGTTTGGGGCAGGGGTGCACATACACATATTCATAAGGTCAAGCTTATTAATTGTGTAGTTCAACCGTTCTGTAATTTACTGCTTACTTTATTTATTCCTAGGAAAGGTGTGTTTTTCTATTCCATTCTCTTGATGGATTTGACAATTTCTCATGTAGTTCTGTAATTTTTATCTTATAAATGAGATTGTGCTACTAATCATGAACAAATATAAAATTACCTTCCTGGCAAGGCAAACCTTTGATCATGATAGCAATCCTCTTTATTCATAATAATACTTGCTTGCTTTAAATTTTATTTTCTCTGATGTCAGGAAACTATGCCAGACTTTTTTTTTGTCTTTCAAACTCTCATTTGTATACTAGTGTGTGTATATATATATGTGTGTGTGTGTGTGTGTGTGTGTGTGTATTTATGTGTGTGTGTGTGTGTGTGTATTTTTAAACTCAATCTGACATTCTCTATTTACTGGAAAATATTAGTCACTCCATTACATTTACTGATATACTTAATCTTTCTTGCATTATAGTTTCTACTTTCTATTTGATCTGCCTTTTCTGTGCTTTATGGATTTTCTTTTTCAGTTTTCTTTTGGATTGATTGTATTTGTTTCATTGTCCTCTCTATTGTTTTGGAAGTTTTCACTCTATCCTATTCTTTTATTTTATTTATTCATTCATTTTTTCGAGACAGAGTCTTGCTCTGTTGCCCAGGCTGGAGTGCAGTGGTATGATCTCAGCTCATCGCAACCTCCAGCTCCCCAGTTCAAGAGGCTCTCCTGCCTCAGCCTCCCGAGTAGCTGAGATTACGGGCTTGCAGACTAATTTTTTGTATTTTTAGTAGAGATATGGCTTCACCATGTTGGCCAGGCTGGTCTTGAACTCCTGGCCTCAAGTGATCCACCCACATTGGCCTCCCAAAGTGCTGGGATTACAGGTGCGAGCCACCGCGCCTGACCTATTCTACTCTTTTAGTCAGTACCCTTAACATTTTGATATACTTAAGTAACTTAAAGACCAAAGTTAAATAGAATATTTCTTTCTCTGAACAATCATAGACCTTAGAATACTTCAAATAACTTATCCTCTGTCTTACATATTATTGTAGATCAATATTTAATTTTATGCTGATTTTTTTTTCTTTTAACCCACAAATCAGTTGTTTTGCAAATCCTTTAGATAAGGGGTAAGGAGATGTTTTCTGTGTAGGGACAGATTTTATGGCCACAAGGGTCTGTGTCACAGTTACTCAAATCTGCTGTTGTACTATAGAAAGAGTCATAAAACCATAAACAAATAAGAGTGGTTGTGTTTCAAGAAAGTTTTATTTACAAAAATAGGCAATGGACTGGATTTGGTCCAGTTTGTCAACACTTGCTTTAGATCTTCTGATGTGATTATTGCTTTACTTAGTCACCATTTTTTTCTTGAATCTTGGACTTTCCTTCTAGGTCATCTCCTCTCTCCTGAAGTATATTGTTTGGATAGTTCCTTAGTGAGGGCCTGTTGGTCATAGGCTTTCAGGATTTCTTGACTTTGTCATTGGTTAATGTTATATCTTGGATGGAATGATAGTTTAGCTGGGTATATTTTCTCTAAATTTTTTTTTTGTTGTGGGGGAGGGTGGGTAAGAAATAGCACATCCTATTATTTTTATATTTATTTTTAAATCTAAGCCCCCATCTTGATGAACCAGTAAAAATAAATTCCAATTTAGTTCTTGTTGGACTATCTTCTCATGTCCATCTTTAAAAAATTATATTTAAAGCTCTTAAACTCAGTGCTAACACATTAGTAAAAATGAGAGTCTCTTGGTGTTTTAAAGTTATTATTCTATAATTTTCTGAATTTTGTAGTTGTTGCTAAAGATTTCTGGTGGTGGTTTAATTGGCATTGTTTTGCAGGTGATCTGTCATTTCTCACTGGCCACTTTGAAGATTGTTTTATTCCTTTACCTTTGGTATTCTGTGGTTTTTACTATGATGTATCTTGGATGGTGGATATGGCTTGGATTTGTGTCCCTGACCAAATCTCATGTCAAATTATAATCCCCAACTTTGGAGGAGGGGCCTGATGGGAGGTATTGGATCATGGGGAGCATATTTCCCTCTTGCCGTTCCCGTGATGGTGAGTGAGTTCTCACGAGAATTGGTGTGTAGCACCTGCCCCTTCTCTCTCTCTTCCTCCTTATCTGGCCATGTGAAGATGTGCCTACTTCTCCTTTACCTTCTGCCATGACTGTAAGTTTCCTGAGGCCTGCCAGCCATGCTTCCTATACAGCCTGCAAAACCATGAGCCAATTAAACCTATTTTCTTCATAAATTACCCAGTCTCAGGTAATTCTTTATAGCAATGTGAGAACAGGCTAATACAATGGTATCTTTATGGCTCCTGCTTTAGATTTGTTGTGGTATCTAAATCTGAAGATTTACATCTGCCACTATTTAAAAAAAATTTTTAGCCATCACTTCTTTTAATATTTTCTCTTCTGTGTTCTGTACACTTTCTTGTTTTGGAACTTTGATTAGGTGTATATTAGACCAAATTATTCTTTCCTCATCTCTTTGTGCTACATTCTGGGTAATCCCTTTCAGTTCATTAATTCTCTTTTTTTGTCACCCAGGCTAGAGTGCAGTGGTGTGATCTCAGCTCACTGAAGCCTCAACCTCCCGGGGTCAAGTGATCCTTCTACTTCAGCCTCCCAAGTAGCTGGGACTACAGGCATGCACCTTCATGCCTGGCTAATTGTTTTGTAGAGATGGAGTTTTGCCATGTTGCTCAGGCTGGTCTTAAACTCCTGAGCTCAAGCAATCTGCTTCCCAAAGTGCTGGGATTACAGGCATGTGTCACCATACCTAGTCAATTCTCTTTTGGGTTGTGTTCATTCAGCTCTTTAAACCACATTGAATTATGAATTTTAATTATTTTACATTTCACGTTTAGAAGTTCTACTTTTTTAAAAAGTTATATGGTTATTTTGGAAGGAAGCTATGCTAACCACTATACCACAAATACCACAGTGGTTATTTTGGGAGCCTCTAAATTTTTTATTATACATTTTATTTCATTAAATGTTTTATTTATTTATTTATATTGATGTATTTGTTTTGTTTTGAGACAGCCTCTCTCTCTGTTGCCCAGTCTGGAGTGCAGGGATGCAATCAAAGGTCACTGCAGCCTTGACCTCCCAGGCCCAAGCTATCCTTCTACCTGAATAGCTGGGTCTACTGGTGCCCACCATCATGCCTGGCAAATTTTTGCATTTTTTTTTTTTGATAGAAACAAAGTTTTGCCATGTTGCCCAGGCTGGTCTCGAGCTCCTGGACTCAAGCAATCTGCCTGCCTTGGCCTCCCAGAGTGGTGGGATTACAAGAGTGAGCCACCACACCTGGCCTATTTAAATATTTTTAATGCAGTTATTTTATAGTCTGTATCTGATAACTCTAACGCTAAATGTTCTTGAGACTTTATTGTATATTAATCTTACTGACTCTTGAGGAAGGTGACTTTTATCCTCATGTCTTTTATGATTTTTAATTGCGAGCTCATTATGTGACTGGCTTTTATATTTGAGATTCCTGAAGAGCCTGGAATAGGAATGATTTCCTCTACAACAGGATTTGTGTTGGTTTCTCTTAGGTGCCTGGACTGCTATCAGCATGGTGCCTCTTCAATCTAGTCACTTACCCTGGGCTTTCCTGGAGCAATCAGAGAGTAAATTCAACCCCATACTCACGTAAGGAAAGGGCTTGATTACATATTCTCAGAGGAGACCTCCTCTACTCACCGTCTTGGCCAAGACAAACATGTTTGCATGTGTTTTGGGCTTTTTTGCTTGAGGAAGGATTTTTTTTCCCCTAGCTCAGCTTCATATTATGGGCAAGCTCTTGTGGGGTCCTCACTGATGTGAGGAGTCTCAGTTCCAGTGCTTCACCATGGACCTATGGAAAACTTGGTCTGTTATTCCTGGCCAAGCTATCAAAACCCAAGTCCAGAATATGGACACCAGCACGCACCCCAGGGCAGCTTTGGCTCATGGCTGTACTCACCACTCTGGCATCAGCTCCTGTTTCATTTCAATCCCTGGAAACCTTCTTTAATTTCTTGTGAAAATTTCTGTGCGTTCAGAGCTATATTTGCTGTGGGATACCCAGCATCTACTTGTTTCATAGTGAAACGTTTCCCAGGGTATCTATCCAATCCTAAAGCAGGATATCTGAAGAGAGTCTTTTTTTAGAGACAGGGTGTCGCTCTGTCACCTAAGCTGGAGTGCAGTGGCACAATCATGGCTTACTCCAGCCTCAACCTCCTGGGCTCAAGCAGTCCTCCCACCCCAGCCTCCTGAGTAGCTGGGACTTCAAGGATGCACTACCATGCTTGGTTAATTTTTTTTCTATTTTTTGTAGGAATGAGGGTTTCCTTGTGTTGCCCCAGCTGGTGTGGAGTTCCTGGGCTCAAGCGATTCTCCCACCTCGACCCCCCCAGAGTGATGGAATTACAGGCTTCAGTCACTGCACCAGGTGTAAAGTGCCTTTGCCTGTATTTTGCATGCTGTTTTTCTTCCTTTGATATATATTCTTCACTAGTTATTTAGCACAAGTGCTAGTGCTAAGATTTTATTCCCTATTTGCTCATGTTAAACATGGTTACAGGTATTGTTCTAATAGAGTCTGGGTCAAGTCTCCTTGACCTTAGTATCCTTTTATCTTCTCCTTGCCTGAGATTGCAGAGTGTGAGGTCAAGGAAAGGGTGGAAAAGAGAGGGAAGGAGAGGGAGAAAAAGGAAGGGAGGGAGGAAGGGAGAGAGGGAGGGGAGAGATGAGAGGAAGAAAGAAGTAGAGATAAGAGAGAGTGATAAAGAGAAAGAGTGAGAGAGGGAGGAAAAAGGGAGAGGGAGAGAGATGAGAGAGAGATAGAGATGAGAGAGAGACAGAGAGGAAGAGAAAGAGGGAAAGAGGGAGGAAACAAGGAGAGAAAGAGAGATGAGAGAGAGGAAGAGAAAGAGGGAGAGAGGGAGGAAAAGCAGAGAGAGAGATGAAAGAGAGGGAGAGAGACAGAGAGGAAGTGAAAGAGGGAAAGAGGGGGAGAGGAAGAGAAGGAGGAAAGAGGGAAAGGGATAGAGAGGGAGAAATAAAGATAAAAAGAGAGAGACAGAGAGAGAGAGGGGGAGAGAGAGAGAAAGAAAAAGGGAGACAGAGAAGGACAGGGAGAAAGAGAGAAAAAGAAAAAATGGGAGAGAGAGAGAGAAAGAAAGGAAAGGGGAGAGAGAGAGGGAAAGGGAGAGAGGGAGAGAGAGCTCACGCAGGTAAGCAGGCTGGGGATGTGGGGTATCATGGGGAGTGGGTGTTTTTCTGCTCTCTCTTCCTCAAGTTTGTTAAAAAGTCTTGTCCTGTCGCTCTCACCAAGGTCACTTTCGGGCCATTTCCCCAATTCCAGGCAGAGTCCAAAATTTCCCTTTGAACCAAGGTTGGGTCTCAAAGAGCCTCTTCCTTGACTTCCCCCATCTCTCCCAGGGGCTGTTTTTCGCCACTCCCGTCTGTGGAAGACACAGAAGGCAAAATCCGGGGCTTCGGGGCTCAATGTTCTGACCTGTGGGAAGAGGGGGACAGAACTGAGTCTCTGTGTGTTTCTTTCCCTTCCACGCCTCTCCTTCCCTCAGGACGTCTTATTTATTTTCATGACTGCATCACAAACTCCCTGTTATTGCTGAAGGTAATTAGCTCTGCGCAATTATAATCATTCTCGATTCCTCTCTGGCGTTCCTCTCCACCAGGGAAAAACAAAAGTGAGACACGGAGATTATGGGGGAGGGCTTCAGTCTTTGAAGCATTTTCTACACCTTTTCACCCCAACTGCCCACACATACCCTCTGCCTGCTTCTCTAGAAATTGAGATATTCATGAGCTATCTTAGGATTTTGTGCATTGACCATCTTTATTCTGTTTTGGTTTTGGGGAGAAGATGGCCATGAGAAGCACTAATTCTTAGACATTATTTCTAGACTTTCACAAAAGGATTATGGGTCAGGTGTATTGGCTCATGCCTGTAATCTCAGCACTTTGGGAGACCGAGGCAGGAGGATCACTTGAGGCCAGGAGTTCAAGACCAGCAATATAGTGAGATTCCCCAGCCCCGCCAACCTCTAAAAAATTTTTTTAAATTAACGAGGCATGGTGGCACATGCCTGTAGATTCAGCTACTTGGAGGCTGAGGTGGGAGGATCACTTGAGCCCAGGAGGTTGAGGCTTCAGTGAGCTATGATCATGCCACTGCACTCCAGCCTGGGAGACAAGATGCTGTCTCAAACAGCAACAACAACAACAAAACATCCAAAAGGTTTTTTGACATAAGCCTTGTGGCCCTGTGGTTTTTTTGCTTATTGTCTATTTTTATGGTGGTTTTAAATTTGTCTTTTACATTCGTTTTGTTAGTTTTGAGAGCTGAAGACACCATGATGCCATTTTATTACCTTAATAGTACATTCAAGACCACATCTGTCCCTTTCTTCTGGGAGTGAGGGCTTTAGACCCAGAAAGACTTCAATTCAGATCTTAACTCTGTCATTTATGGGATATTGAGCAAGTTACTTACTCTTTGTATTTCAGTTTTCTTCTTTAACACCATGATAACAATTAATTTGTGGTGAGGTTCTGGGATGTATACATGAATAAAACAATGTTTGTTCTCTCCACAAGATCATTTTCAAAGGCAGCCTGAAAAATGGTTACTGGCCGGGTGCAATGGCTCATGCCTGTAATCCCAGCACTTTGGGAGGGCAAGGCGGGAAGATCATTTTAGGTCAGGAGTTGAAGACCAGCCTGGCCAACATGGGGAAACCCCGTCTCTACTAAAAATACAAAAATTTGCCGGGTGTGGTGGCGCACGCCTGTGATCCCAGCTACTCGGAAGACTGAGGCAGGAGAATGGCCTGAACCTGGGAAATAGAGGTTGCAGTGTGCTGAGATCATGCCCCTGCACTCCAGCCTGGGTGACAGAGCAAGATTTAGTCTCAAAAAAAAAAAAAAAAAAAAGAAAGAAAAGAAAAGAAAAAGAAATGATTACTTAAAATGGAGAGTACTCAGTCCAGTGGAAGCCTTCTCTGGATGATCCTCAGAGGGCAATAGAGAAAGGACAGTGAGGATAAGGGTGATCACTTATCTTTTCCAAGTGAGCGTGCACGTGATAAGACAGTTGAAATGACCTGTTGGAGGTAGCAGGAAGGACATGTGAGGAAAGTGTGTAACTGATGTGACTCTGGGGGGCCATGTGGGAGGTAAAACTCAGGGGCTGCAGGTACCACATCATGGAAGATTTGTGTGTCCTCCACTCTTTGTTGTTGTTATTATTTTTTTTATTTTTTTGAGATGGGATCTCACTGTGTCACCCAGGCTGGATCATAGCTCACTGTAGCCTCAACCTCCTGGGATCAAATGATCCTTCCACTTCAGCCTCCCAAGTTTCTTGGACTATAGATATGCACCACCATGTCCAGCTAATTTTTAAATTTTTTTTTTTGTAGAGTTGAAGTCTCACTATGTTGTCCAGGCTGGTCTTGAACTGCTGGGCTCTCTCACCTCAGCTTCCCAAAATGTTGAGATTGCAGGCATAAGCCACTGTGCCTGGCCTGGAATTTGTTCTTAGGAACAATGGATCTTTAATTTTTTAATTTTTTTTTTTTTTTGAGACAGAGTCTTGTTCTGTCCCCCAGGCTGGAATCCAGTGGTGCAATCTCAGCTCACTGCAAGCTCTGCCTCTGGGGTTCATGCCATTCTCCTGCCTCAGCCTCCCTAGTAGCTGGGCCTACAGGTGCCTGCCACCACGTCTGGCTAATTTTTTTGTATTTTTAGTAGAGACAAGGTTTCACCGTGTTAGCCAGGATAGTCTCGATCTCCTGAGCTTGTGATCTGCCTGCCTCGGCCTCCGAAAGTGCTGGGATTACAGGTGTGAGCCACCGCGCCCGGCCTCCAGTGGATGTTTTTAAGCTGAGAGTTAACCACAATTAGATTTGCGTTTTAAAAAATCATGTAGGAGCATTGAAAGAGATGGTTAAAAAGAATGAGGGAGATTGTATACATGGCTGCAACCATATCAGACATCCAACAAGCTCTTCTTACAATACGACTTGGGTATTCCTTCCATTGAGTAGATCTGGGCAGACTTATGATACTGTGAGACTCCCAAGCCGGATCACAGAACCCAACACAGCTTCCTCCTAGGCCTCTTGGTATGTTTGTTCTTGGAACTCACCAACATGCCATGAGGATGCCCAAGCATTTGTGGAAAGATCCACAAGGAATGAAATTCAGGACCCCAGCTGAAAGCCGTGGCTGAGCTCCCAGCTGACAGTCAGTGTCAACTACCAGCCACGGGGCTACACCATCTTGAGAGTGGATCCTTCATTCTCAGTGAATTCCACATGGGACAGAGAGAGGCTGACCCTGCTCAGCCCTGCCCAAATTGCACATTCAAGGGCAAAAGAAAGGATTATTATTGTTTTGAGACTTTGAATTTTGTCATGATTTGCTACTGGGCCATAGATAACTGATACCAGGAGGGAGAATGGAAGCAGAGGCATTCATTAGAGAACATAATTACTCAGGCAAAAGATGATGAGGGCTTAGCTAAGGCATTCATTAATTGAGCAAAATTATGACATGTCAGGCATGGTGCTATGACATGGAAATGTAACGTGAACTGGGTAGACAAGGTCTCGTCTACTGAAGAAACTGACTGGCTACGGGGCAGAGAGGATGGAATATAGAATACAGCCACTGAACTACTTTATTGTGTTAACCTAAAGATGTGTGATCTCACCACGTAATGTTAAGAGGCATTTAAAAAATAGAATAAAATAACTAGAAACATGCATTATTATACGGGTAAAACTTTTGGCGTACAGATAGTATGAAAATGACATTGGCTTTACGCTCTAAGCCCTATTGAACATGCTATAGGAAGTGGGTTTTTTTTTTTGGTCTTTGTCTCCATTACAGAAAACCTTCATGTGGGCACTTTTGATGCTCCCCTACCATTGTGCGCTTTTCAGTTCAAAGCATTTGCTATTTGCATCAGTGCTTGTTGCTTTTTTTTTTTTTTTTTTTTTTTTTTTTTGAGGCGGAGAGTGGGAGGATTACACGGTTTTCTTTTCAAGTGCTCTCAGTCCCTGATCAAAGGGAGGGCTTTAGAGCCTTAGTTTGTTGGAGATTCCATATAAGACTATTCTTGGTTTGGGGTTTTGAGTAAATCATTTTTGCTTAAACACCAGAGAGAAAGAGTGCTAACCCATGCATTGTCAACTACAAAGTCCTAGCCAAGTGCCAATTACTTTTATGATTTTAAAATGGAATTTGGGGGTTAGTGGTGTTCAGGGTATTCACTATTAGTGAGGGTATTTCTTTTGAAAGATAATAATTCATTCAATAATTCATTTAATTATTTGAGCCTTTACAAAGAACAGCCAGAGCTCCTCTCCATCTCATTTTTGCCACACAAAATATTTCCCCCTCTTTCTTCCTCCTTTTAAGCACCACAATAAGGGGTCATCGTCACGACCCGATTCTGCGTGTCCACCGGGGCAAGCCGGCTTTTGTTCCCATCGCTCTGCTGGGAATGGAATCATGAGAGGCTTTTTTGTTGCTGAGTTCTTTGAACTCTCCTTAGTGCACAGTTGGCCTGGACCCTCTGCAGCACGTGGTGCTGTTGACCACGGCCTGGTTCTCAAAACCTGAGTCTCCACTGACTTCTGTGCTAACATGCTTGGCTCTTACTTCTCTGATTCCTTTCTCTGCTTCTGTTGCTGGCTTTTCTTTCCACCTCTTTCTTTATCTTAAATGTTAATATTACCCTGGGTTTCGTTTTTAAATCCTGATGTGGTTTGGATCTGCGTCCCCGCCCAAATCTCAGGTCTAATTGTAATCCCCCATGTTGGAGGTAGGGCCTGGTGGGAGGTGACTGGATCGTGGGGGTGGTTTCCATGGTTTGACACCGTCCCCCTTGATGCTGTCATTGTGATAATGAGTTGTCATGAGATCCGGTTGTTTAAAGGTGTGTGGTACCTCCCCCCTCTCTCTCTCTCCTGCTCCCAGCTGTGTGTAATGCTGGCTCCCCACTTTGCCTGCTGTCATGATTGTAAGTTTCCTGAGACCTCCCCAGAAGACAAGCAGATTACAGCATCGTGCTTTCTGTACAGCCTGCAGACTGTGAGCCAATCAAACCTGTTATCTTTAAAGATCACCCAGTCTCAGATACTTCTTTATAGCAACGTGAGAACGAACTAATACAAATCCCTTCCAATTTCCCAAGATACTGTCATCTGTTTCCAAGACTTCATCTATCTTATGACTGTCTATATTCTGATGAACCTCAAAAACCACATCTACTACCCTTGAAGCATCAATGTTTAGGAATCACCATTTTTAAGGATACGAAATTGAACAAGCCATAGTCTCTCACAACAAGGAGTTTACAGTCTATTAGGGCAGATTAGATGTGCACACGCATTTCGTTTTCAACTTGGACTTCCTCATCTGGCCTAGCAGAGAACGGATACTCAAGACTTAAGGTTTCATGGTCAAAACTGATTTCTTCCATTGCATAAAGGTGGCACCAACACCTAAGGTGGTTAAGACACACACATACAGAGCTGTCTATTTTATTTGAAACTGGATGAAGTTTAGGAGAAAACAAAACTCCTTGCCATCTCAGCTGTAAGGAGAACTGTATCAGGTGGTGTTGCTAAGTTGTAAGCCACAAAAATGGACTCCAGGTAATTTCAACTAAGAAAAAGAGTTTACAGAAAGAATAGAAAATATGTCTTGGAATTGAAGAAAGAACTGAATAACCAAGTTTCAAAAAAAGCACCAACACCATTCTGGAAGACTGGGCAGTAGAAACACACAGATTATCACGTGCCCAAACCTGGGCTCAGAAGTAGCTCTGCCAGAACTCCAAAGTAAATAAAGCTCTGTAGGCTAAGATCTGTTAACTTAAAAAAAAAAAATCACCAATTTATAAATTTAGAGAAGATTTCATTTCTTGTAAAGGATTATATCCTGCAAGATGGCCATCCCATATGCTGGGAATCATAGCCTCTGGCCCAGACCAGAGATAGGCACGTCAAAGGAGGAAGAAGAGCTGGGGCAGGAGTTTATGCTGAACAGGTTGGCTAAACATACATATTCAACAGGTTAAGGAAGAGCTATGAATATTCATGAAGGTGGTCCTATTGTATTTGTATTGAACAAACGTGCATCTAACATAGGACCCAGGTTCACGTTGTGGTGAAGACTTAACACTTAAACGTATTACAGTTAGCCTGTAAATGTCAAACCATCTTTTGGAGATCTGGAGCTACTCAAGTGTGCAGCCTCTATAAACCGGCTGGAACCAGCCCATGGCTGGTGGTCTTCTTATGAGAAGAAGATACAGAAAGCAGCCTCTTGTCCAGTCAAAGCTGTAGTTGTGACTGGTGGAATGGGGGGGGATCAGTTAGTTAGTGTCTGGTGGTGACCTAATTATTTTAATAATACTTATCCCGAGGTCAGTGCTTGTTTAGCTGCTAGAGAAAAATAAAAACCTATGGCAGTTGGAATGTAGTTCATTCTTAAAGCATAGGGGTGTCTGACTTAACCCTTGCCAGACATGACCTTAGATCCTGTTTAGAATTTGGTATCTTATTGCCACTGTGAGTCTGTTCTGTCAGTCTTGTGGTCTCTGTTTTAACACTAGTGCTGGTCAACTGTGTCTAAACTGCAAAAGGGCATGTATTATGAGGCATGTCTGACCCCACCATCTCATCATGGCTGGGAACACAGTTTGAAAGTTTTTCTGGGGGTCCCTTTGGCCAAGAGAGTTTGTTCAGTTGGTTGGGGCAGCAGGGTGCAGGTGGTGCTTAGCTGTTCGTTGTTAGTTTACAGACCACAGTTACCTACCACAGTAGAAAAATGTAGATTATCAATCACGGTGCCTGACTCATAGTGGTCATTCAATAGCAAATTTTTGAATGAAGAAATCAATGAATCCGGCAACTAGGTAGATTAGATAACACCTAATATCTCTGTCAATGATACTAGAGTTCTTTCATAGACCAGTGTGAAACTTTCTGGGCATTTTAGCATGGCTGGCATGGTGAATAAACTACATTTCTGACTGAATGGGAAGACAGGAATACTGTGTGTAGCTGTCTTATTGGCATTCAGAAATCACCCTGGTTATTACTGAACCAAATAAAAATAAACTCAGAAGAAGCATCTGCACATTACACTATTGTTTTTTTTCACTGATAGGAGCATGATGGGATGTTGAGGGATGCCAGAGAGGATGCAGTAATGTTCCTTTGGATATAGAACACTTGAGATTTGACAGTTTCACATTTTTCTTTATTTCTGTGAAGGCAGGATCCTGACAGGGCTACCTTCCGCCACTCACTCACGCTGTTTTCTTGTAAATGACAGTGAAGGAAAGCGGGGAATAGAGACACCTTATTAATCAACTAGGCTACAATTTTATAGCACTATGCCCAGAAGGACACACTGAACTATCGGTGTCAGTCAGGAAAACACATGACTCAGACAAATTAAAGACTATAGAAATTCAACAGGTGAACAGGAGCCAAACTCCATCCAGCAGGCTCTGTGCCTTTAAGGCTGTCTGGGCAGCATTTGTTACTCAAGATGTGAAATGGGCAACCCTATGGATCCACTGGCACATTTGTATGTCTTGAGCCTTGTTTTAATTTTCTTTCTTTCCTTCTTTCCTTCCTTCTTTCCTTCTTTCTTTCCTTCTTTCCTTCCTTCTTTCCTTCTTTCCTTCTTCCTTTCTTCCTTTCTTCCTTCCTTCCTTCCTTCCTTCCTCCCTCCCTCCCTCCCTCCCTCTCTCCCTCTCTCTCTCTCTCTCTCTTTCTTTCTTTCTTTCTTTCTTTCTTTCTTTCTTTCTTTCTTTCTTTCTTTCTTTCTTTCTTTCTTTCTTTCTTTCTTTCTTTCTTTCTTTCTTTCTTTTCTTGTTTTCTTTTTTCTTTTCTTGGAAGCACTGACTTCCAGGCATGAAGTTTATTACTCTACTTCTGCAGAACAAACCAGCACAAAATGTAGTAGTTTAAAGAAGATATTTATTTGGGTCTTACAGTTCTGTGGGTGAACTGGGTTCAGCTGGATGGTTTTCACTTGGGGTCTCTCCAACATTTTTTTTTTTAAATCTTCAACTTTTATTTTAGGTTCGGGGTACATGTGCCGGATATGCGGGTTTGTTACGCAGCTAAACGTGTGCCATGGTGGTTTGCCGCACAGATCATCCCATCACCTGGGTATTAAGCCCCACATGCATTAGCTATGCTTCCTGATGCTCTCCCTCCCCCCACTCTTGTGATGGGCCCCAGTGTGTGCTGTTCTCCCCTTGTGTCCATGTGTTCTCATCATTCAGCTCCCACTTGTAAGTGAGAAAGAACATGCAGCATTCAGTTTTCAGCTCCTGCGTTAGTTTGCTGAGGATAATGGCCTCCAACTCCATCCATGTCCCTACAAAGGACATGATCTCATTCCTTTTTATGGCTGCACAGTATTCCGTGGTATATGTGTTCCACATTTTCTTTATCCAGTCTATTATTGATGGGCATTTGGGTTGATTCCATGTCTTTGCTGTTGTGAATCTCTCAAACAGTTTTGCATTTAGATATTGATTACAGCTGTGGTCATCTGAAGGTTCAACTCTTCTCTGATATGTCTGGTGTCTCGGTGGGGGTAGCAGAGCTATGCGGGTCAGCTGGGCAACACTCTCTTTTCATGTTAACCTGGGGTACCCAACTGCAAACACTTACAGGCCAGTGCAGACTTTCCAAGATCTCCCAGAGGAAGTCACAAGACTTCTTATGACAGCTTCAGAAGCCATGCAGAGTCATAGGCCTGTTGAGACTTAAGGAACAGCGACTGCATGACGGTGTGAGTCCTGGGAGCGTCATCTCATTAGGAAGCCATCTTTGAACTACAGCGGAGAAACAGCAAAAGAACAAACATAACTAACACCATTTTAGTTTAAGGGACCGTCACTCATTCCTGCACGTAGCCTAGGATAATTTTAGAACACTGGGATAATAACGCACACACAGCAATCAAGTAGTTTTAAAAACGAACTCTGGGATGAAGGGAGAAGTATGTAAACAACTCGCTGTTTCGTTGTAAGATTTATACGAGCATCGTGACCTGACCAAGGACGAAGAAGTTTCCAACCTCCTTGGACCCTCACTAGTGCCCGGATGTCTGCGGTGGTCGGTTACCTCTTTTTAAAATTTAAATTATTTTTTAAAATATGGAATGCTTCAGGAACTTGCGTGTCATCTTTGCCCAGGGGCCTTGCTGTTCTTCTCTGTACTGTTTCAATTTTAGTAAATGTGCTGCCAAAGCAAGCACTGTCAGTTACGTCTTGATCCTAGCCGCCCACCGTCCCCCTGCTCTTAGCATAAAAAGAGCCTAAAACTGGTTGTGACCTAAGATGGCACTTTGGTATGATAGTCCACCATCTTCTTGCTTTGTTTGGTCTCCAAATAAACCAGCTTTTCTTCCCACAAATTCTTGTCTCTTGTGTAAGACTTTCAAGTGATCAGCAGCTGAACCCTGGTTCGGTTACAGAACGAGGCTGTGTTAAGTCTCTTCTCGTGTATGTGGCCTCTGTAGGGGCTGCATGTGGTCTTGCCTCTCATACTGCGTGCTTTCCACACCCTGGAGTCCTATGGCTCCCACAGTTTTCTCTATTCCCTCGATCCATACGTACCTACCTGTCTTCCCGAGGCATGTTGTTCTCCCATCTCTGCCTCTTGGCCTAGGTTCCTCTTACTGATCCCCAGATCTCTCCCACACTATACGCCATCAGAGAAGTGGTTCATGGCTGCCCAGGCCAAGCCAGACTCTTCTCTTAAAAACTTCCAAAGGCCAGATGTGATAGATAGCTCATCCCTAAATCCCAGCACTTTGGGAGGCCAAGGCAGGAGGATTGTTTGAGACCAGGAGTTTGAGACCAGCCTGGGCAGCATAATTAAACCCCATCTCTACAAGAAAATTCAAATATTAGGCCGGGTGTGGTGGCTCACTCCTGTAATTCCAGAACTTTGGGAGGCCGAGGCGGGTGGATCACGAGGTCAGGAGATAAAGACAATTTTGGCCAACATGATGAAACCCTGTCCCCACTAATGTACAAAAAATTAGCCAGACATGGTGGTGCGTACCTGCAATCCCAGCTCCTTGGGAGGCTGAGGCAGGGGACTCACTTGAACAAGGGTGGTGGAGGTTGCAGTGAGCTAAGATGGCACGACTGCATTCCAACCTGGTGACAGAGCAAGACTCCGTCTAAAAAATAAAAAATAAAAAAAATTTAAATATTAGCCCAGTGTGGTGGTGTGTGCCTGTAGTACCAGCTACTCAGGAGGCCAAGGGAAGAGGATCATCTGAGCCCAGGAGTTTGAGGTTGCAATGAGCTATGACCTTGCTGCTGCACTCCAACCTGGGTGACAGAGAGAGACCCTGTCTCTAAAAAAAAGAAAAAAAAAATTTCTCAAAGAGGTGAGTTCCTTCCCTTCATGACACTGACAGCAGTTTGTACATACATCAGCTGCAAGATAATTGGACTAATCTCCTCTGCAAGTCACTTTCAAAGAGCAGCAGCGACTCTATTTTGTGCATCTTTTTTTAAAATCAATATCGTGTCTTCCACACTTTGTGCAGAGTGGCAGCTCAGCAACCTTTGTTCAGTGAATGAATGAATGAACATCTCTTTCCAAACTGCTGTACTCTATGTTGGGGCTTCTCTTTCAAGATAATTTGCTTGTTCTATGTTCTGTTGGGAACACATCTTCTTCTTTTTCTTTTTTTTGAGACAGAATCTCACTCTGTGGCACAAGCTGGAGTGCAGTGGTACACTCTTGGCTCACTGCAATCTCTGCCTCCTGTGTTCAAGTGATTCTCCTGCCTCAGCCTCCTGAGTAGCTGGGATTACAGGCATGTGCCACCACGCCTAGCTAATTTTTTCTTTTTTTTTGATATTTTTAATAGAGACGGGGTTTTGCCTTGTTGGCCAGGCTGGTCTCGAACTCCTGACCTCAGGTGATCCATCCCTCTTGGCCTCCCAAAGTGCTGGGATTACAGGCCACAGGGAACAAATCTGATGGAGGAGAGATTTAGCTGAATTCAGGGATCAGGGGCTTTTTAAGAGACTGGGAAATAAGAAACAAGGCATGGGATTTTCAGAGACGTCACCTTCTTCCTGGGATGCACGGGTTGGGTGATGTGGATTAAACTCCTTGAGGATCCTGTGGATTGGGGATGGAGACACAGATTAGTGCATCCTCACCCAAGCCAAAAACTGAGGACAGTCTTCCCATGTGGTGGCTGCCGCAGGGGATCTGGGCTGATGTCCCTGAGCAGGCAGAAAAGAGGCAGTTGGCCCTGGCGGGTGGCAGGTGGAATATTTAAGCTGCAAAGCTAGTGTGAATCTTGTAAGAAGCAGGGCAGGTGCATAGACATTCAGACCATTGAAAAGGCGCCCAGGCTGCCAGCAACAATCTCAGTTAGGAGACGTTCTGCAGGGAGCACAGACGGCAACCTGAGTGTCTCATTTCTCCAGCCTTCTGAGGTCACACTTTCCTGTATTAACCATATCATATAAATGCAGCCTCTATCCTGCTTCTTCACAGTGAATCTGGTGTTCCCCCAGCCTCTCCAGGGCGTGCTAGATGGTTCTGACTGCCAAGCCCCTAACACATCACTGGCTGTCTGCAAATGCTGCATCTTATGATTTCACACCAAATGTGGACAGAGGTGCCTCACCTTCAACTCCATAGCACCACCAACCCACAAGGGACTTCACCAGAAAACTTTGGGTTGGGGGACAGAGGAAAATGATAGCACAGGGCAGGAAATGACTCCAAAGTAAACAGCAGAAATTGCTGTTCCTAAAATTTAATGGCCAACCATCACCCCAGAAATTCCCTTCAAAGCTATAGTTCTCCTTGGTTTCAGCTGAATGTTCTTTTGTGAAAGCTTCATTCTCCTTAGAGCCAACGCCTACTAATACTATCTGCAGTTGCCTCAGCAATGTGTAAAACACTCTTTGAGCCTGCCAAGTGAAATCTTCAAATGTCTTAGCACTAAATATACATAATTTTGGACAGATGTGGTGGCTCATGTTTGTAATCTCAGTGCTTTGGGAGGCCAAGTCAGGAGGATAACTTGGAGCCAGGAGTTTGAGACCAGCCTGGGCAATGTAGTGAGACCCCCCAGCTCTACAAAAAATACAAATAAATAAATAAAAATTAGCTCAGCGTGGTGGCACATGCCTGGAGTCCCAGCTACTTGGGAGGCTGAGGCAGGAGGATCACTTGAGCCCAGGAGTTGGAGGCCACAGTGAGGTGTGATTGTACCACTGCACTCCAGCCTTGGTCACTGAGCAAGACCCTGTCTCTTAAAAAATAAAAATAAAAAATAAAAAAAATTATGCCAGAATGCCTTAACTAAGGAAAATGCATTTAACCAATGAAGAGTAATTTATGCTTCCCGTTCCTGCCTCTTTCATCTAGATTTTCTTTTGATTAACCAAATGCTCCTTTAAAGGGTATTGGTTAGTGTAGTGGCTCATACCTATAATCCCAGCACTTTGAGAGGCCGAGGCAGGAGGAGGGCTTGAAGCCAGGAGTTTGAGACCAGCCTGGCAAACACGGCGAAACCCCATCTCTACTAAAAATACAAAAAAATTAGCCTGGCGTGGTGGCATGTGCCTGTAGTCCCAGCTACTTGGGAGGCTGAACCAGGGGAATCATTTCAACCTGGGAAGTAGAGGTTGCAGTGAGCTGAGACTGCACCGCTGTATTCCACCCTGGGGGACAGAGCAAGACTCCATATTAAAACAAAACAAAACAAAACAATGGGAAATCAATGGGAAAAATTATGATTGTTTCATGAACTTTAAAAGTCAGAACTTTAAAAACTTTCTTACTGTCAATTATAAATGTATAGAAATTTTTAAAAATAAAAAATGAATATTTATTTGCTAAACTGAAATTTTAAATAAATGAAATATAGGGAACGAAAATCTTGATTTCTTTGCGATATATGTATCAAGAGTAGTTTCGACACTGCTTGCCTTCTTCTGTTTGTACAACTTATGACACGGAGTGAACATTTTGCTGAACTGTCATACTGCTGTGTAAGACTGAATCAGCTTCCAACGTTCTATTCTTTGTGCTTTCAATGTTGGGAAATATCTCTGACAGTTCCTTTAATGCGAAGTTGTTTACCACTGGTGCCACTTCCTCTGGGACACCTTCATTCTTTTTGTAAATCCTTCTTCATTTATGTTGATAAACTCGCCTTCACTAATTCTCTGATTGGGTGTCTAAGGTATAGCTGACCAGCATTTCCATGGTCAGCTATCACTTTTATAATTCCATTTATTTCACCATCAAATTTCATTCCCAGTAGTATCACCTTTTGTTTCCTTGCTATACTTTGATCCTTGCTGGCCAACTCCCTTTTCTACTTTTCCATTTTTGTAAAATGTCACATGGATTGAACACTGGGATGAGATAGGCAGGCAACATGCCTACACACTTTGCTGTCTGTGTGTGAACTGAATAACAGATGTGCAGTGACGGGCTTTGAAAGGAGTGGCAGAATCGTTCACGGATCATGTGATTTGTGGACGGACAATCTAGCACCAAAGCTTGCAGTTAACACATTTTCTCACAGTTAATATACTGCGGTAACCAGCTACAGTCTGTATAATACTTGTGTGAAAGGAAAATAAATCTTGGGACCCCAAAATCATTAAGCTAAGGGGAAAAGTCAAGCTGGGATCTGCTTAGGACAAACCTACCTCCCATTCTATTCAAAGTAACCCCTCTGCTCACTGAGATAAATGCATATCTGATTGTTTTCTTTGGAAAGACTAATCAGGAACTCAAAAGAATGCAGACGTTTGTCTCTTACACATGACCTGGAAGCCCCCTCCCAACTTTGAGTTGTCCCGCCTCTCTGGACAGAACCAATGTACATCATGCATGTATTGATTGATGTCTCATGTCTCTCTAAAATGTTCAAAACCAAGCTGTGCCCCCGACCACCTTGGGGACTTGTCATCAGGACCTCCTGAGGCTGTGTCACAGATGCATCCTTAACCTAGACAAAATAAACTTTCTAAATTGACTTAGATCTTCTTAGATATTTTGGGTTAATACCCACCTTTGTAGACTGGAAACTAGCACCATTCATAACCTGAGAAAATCTGCCTTGATCTTTAAACAATGATTTACCACTTTCATAGGTATGTAACCTATTTTGTCGTTTGGAAATTTCTTGGCAACTGTTCTATATGCACTCTTACTCAGCCTGTCTCATAGGTCTGGAAGCAATATCATGAGCTTTAACATTTTTCTTTTTCTTTTTTCTTTTCTTTTCTTTTTTTTTTAAGACAGGATCTCACTCTGTCACCCAGACTGGAGTGCAGTGGTGTGATCTTGGCTCCCTGCAACCTCCACTTCCCAGATTCAAGAAATTATCCTGCCTCAGTCTCCTGAGTAGTTGGGATTACAGGTGTGCACCACCACCCCGGCTAGTTTTTTTTTTGTATTTGTAGTAGAGACGGGGTTTTGCTTTGTTGGCCAGGCTGATCTTGAACTCCTGACCTCGGGTGATCCATCCACCTCAACCTCCCAAAGTGTTGGGATTAGAAGCGTGAGCCACTATGCTTAGCCAACATTTTTCTAAAGGGCTTATTCATCTTTGATTTTGATAGTGAAAGCTGAGAAAGAATTAGAGGTAATCTTTGCCTGGTCTTCTTTATCTTAGTTCTAAATTGTCTTATCCATAAAGCACTGCCTATTATTGGGTATAGAGTATTAACTTTACATTCAGTTGCTCAATTATTTATCAAAGATATACTGAGCACCTTTTTGGGGTGAGCACTGTTGAGCATAGAAAAATACATCTAGGATGGTCATGGCGACTCATGTCTGTAATCCTAGTGCTTTGGGAGGCTGAGGTGGGCGATTCACTTGAGGCCAAGAGTTCAAGACCAGCCTAAACAACTCAGACAACATGTCTGAGTTGTAACAAGGAGGGCCTAAGCATTCTGATATATTTGCATAAATTGTAGCTTACTCACTTCAACACTACTTTAATCCAAATAGGTTTTTGGTTTCAAGTAAATGCATTTCACATTTTACTTATCTGCCTCTAAGATTATGGCATGGCCAATGTCTAGAAGGAAAATTCATAGTCCTAGGATTCTTTATTTTCTACAAGAATAGGGTTACAGCATTACAGCCATCCCTTGTCTGTCTGCTCACTGTATTCCCAGCTATGGGAATACCTGTAGTCCCAGCTACTGGGGGTAGGGGGGTTGTGGAGAGAGGATCTCTTGAGCCCAGGAGGTTGGGGCCCCCAATAAGCTATAATTGCACCACTGCACTCCAGCCTGGGTGACAGAGTGAGATCTTGTCTCAAAAAAAGAAAAAAATTAAAAACTAAAACTAAAAATAAATAAAATAATTTTCACATGGATATCATCCACTGCAATTTAATAGAAAGATTCAAGATTGTAGCCTGGGCAATGTGGCAAAACCTTGTCTCTACAAAAAATAGAAAAATTAGCCAGGCATGGTGGCATGCTACTTGGGAAGCTGAGGAGGGAGGATTGCTTGAGCCTGGGAGGTCAAGGCTGCAGTGAGTCAAGATCGTGCCATTGCACTCCAGCCTGGGTGGCAGAGCGAGACCCTGTCTCAAAAACAAACAAACAAAAAAGATTGTAAATTACAGTCAACCCTCATTATGTGCAGATTCTGAATTCACAAATTTACCAACTTGCTAAAATTTATCGGTAGTCCCCCAAACCAATACTTCCTCCACTTTCATGGTCTTTTGTACATACATGTGAAGCAGTTAAAAACCTGAGGCACCACCCGGGCGTGATGGCTCACACCTGTAATCCCAGCACTTTAGGAGGCCAAGGCGGGCAGATCACGAGGTCAGAAATTCGAGGCCAGCTTGGCTAATATGGTAAAACCTCGCCTCTACTAAAAATACAAAAATTAGCTGGGCATGGTGGCATGCACCTGTAGTCCCAGCTACACAGGATCCTGAGGCAGAAGAATCACTTGAACCTGGGAGGCGGAGGTTGCAGTGAGCTGAGATCACGCCACTGCACTCTCGCCTGGGCAACAGAGTGAGACTCCGTCTAAAAAAAAAAAAAAAAAAAAAACTGAGGCACCCGAGGCACACTTTCCCAGCTGAGGTGCAACAAGGCAATGCTCTTTCTTCTTGTTTTAGCCTCCCACAGAGATGACCAGAAGATGCAAGTGGAACAGCAAAGTGCACGGAAAGAAGCTCTGATTCTGGGGCCAGATGGACTAGGTTTGAATTCCAAATTTAACACTTACGAGAGGTTAGCCCCAGGCATGTCATTGAGCACTTCTAAACCTCATTTTCTCCTTTGTAAAAATAAAGAAAAGAGGATCCACTGGGATTCATTGTTCGTAGAATTTAAGATTTTATATATGTAATTTTTCTGAGACAGAGTCTCTCCGTGTCATCTAGGCTGGAGTGCAGTGGCATGATCTCGGCTCACTGCAACTTCTGCCTTCCGGATTCAAGCAATTATACCTGTCTCAGCCTCCTGAGTAGCTGGGATTACAGGCACCCGCCATGACACCCAGCTAATTTTTTCTTTTTTTGTATTTTTTAGTAGAGACGGGGTTTTGCCATATTAGCCAGGCTGGTCTTGAACTCCTGACCTCAGGTGATCCATCCACCTCGGCCTCCCAAAGTGCTGGGATGTGTGATATATATCTCTATATGTACATATTTCCCCTAGAAGCCATGATTCAGTATTTACTAATTCAGCATTTGCAGAAACTTTATAGACCATAAACTACTGGGAATAATGAGAGCTGACTATACATCTCAACACGTGATGTCATGTTAAGACTGTTACTTAAAAATTTCTTTCTCTGGCTATTGGGAAGTAGGTTTCCATGATAAAAAGTGTCTGAGTTATAACAAGGAGGGCCTAAAACATTCTGATATATTTGCATAAATTGTAGCTTACTCACTTCAACACTACTTTAATCCAAATAGGTTTTTGGTTTCAAGTAATGCATTTCACATTTTACCTATCTGCCTCTAAGATTATATGCATGGCCAATGTCAGGAAGGAAAATTCCCAGTCCTGGAATTCTTTATTTTCTGCAAGAATAGGGTTACAGCATTACAGCCATCCCTTGTCTATCTGAATATTCTTTTTGTTGTTTTGTTTTGGAGGCTAATGTGATTATTCCCTTCCTCCTCTTCCTCTTCTTCCTCTTCTTCTTCTTCTTCTTTTTCTTCTTCGGAGTTTTGGTCTGTCACTCAGGCTGGAGTGCAGTGACACGGTCTCAGTTCACTGCAACCTCAACCTCCCAGGTTCAAGCAATCCTTCTGCCTCGGCCTTTCGAGTAGCTGGGATCGCAGATGCCCGCCACCACTCCTGGCTAAGTTTTGCATTTTTAGTAGAGACAGGGTTTTACCATGTTGGCCAGGCTGGTCTTGAACTCCTGACCTCAAGAGATCTGCCCACCTCAACCTCCCAAAGTGCTGGGATTACAGGCATGCACGGCACCTGGCATCCTCCATCTTTTTTGTTGTTAAAACTTTCAAACATACAGAAAGATTGAATGAATCACACATTAAATTCCTGTACGTCCACTGCTTAGACTCAACAATTGATAGCATTTTATCATATTTGCTTTACTTACATACGTGTAAGAGTATACATATAGTTGATCCTAAACCACTTGTAAGTTATAAAGATCATGATATTTAACCCCCAATTTTTTCCCTACTTACGTCCTAGGAATAAAAACATTCCCCTGCAAATGACACTATCATGATCACACTTGTGACATTTAGGACAATTCTCTGATAAGATCTAATCCAATCCATATTCAAATTTTCTCCTTAAATGTCTTTTGTAGTTTTGGTTTGTTTTTTGAGCCAGAATCGAATCAAGAGCGATGCTTTGATTTTTGTTATTTTTGTCTCTCTGGACTCCTTTAACTCAGAACAGACTCCAACTTTTTTCCCCCATGACATCAACTTTTTGAAGTTAAGAGTCTATAATTACTTAGACATTGTACATCAGAGTTAAATAATAATCTGAATTTCAGTCTCAGCTGTAGCTGACAAATATGGGGTCAAATAACCATTAAAAGCCTTAGTATAGGTATCTGTACTAAAGAGGTTGAAAACAGTTTAAAATGATAGTGCATATGAAATTGCTTTGTAAATTATAAGAGCTACATAGTTGCAGTGATTTTTAACACCATTATTTTAAAAGTTGTTTTGAAAGCCATGATGTTATGATTCTATTATATCATGCTTAAAACAAATTAAATGTATGTATGTATTTATTTATTTTTGAGACAGAGTCTGGCTCTGTGGCCCAGACTGGGAGTACAGTGGTGCAATCTCAGCTCACTGCAACCTCTGCCTCCTGGGTTTAAACAATTCTCCTGCCTCAGCCTCCTGAGTACCTGGGATTACAGGCACGCGCCACCATGTCTGACTAATTTTGTGTTTTTAGTGGAGATGGGGAGATGGGGTTTCACCATGTTGGTCAGGCTGGTCTCAAACTCCTGACCTCAAGTGATCTGCCTGCCTCGGCCTCCCCAAGTGCTGGGATTACAGGCGTGAGCCACTGTGCCCAGCCAAAATAAATTAAACTTAAATTGCAATTTAAAAAAATTGGGTCAATGAGCTGTTTTCAATTAAAAAAAATTCAACAAAATCTGTGTTAAATAAAACTCACTTTGAACTCCTCTTTCCTTTCCCCCGTTTAGCCAGTATGAGTACAAAGAGAAGGCATTGTTGTGCATTTGAGACCAGCACTGGGATTAAAATTGACGAATGAGATTGCTGACTGTGGGACCCAGACAGACAACATTCCTACTGGATGCTGTATGATGAATCCCCAGCTTTGGCCTCTGCTGAGATCCTGTGGCTGGGCTCTGGCTCCAGATTAAGCTCCTATAGGACTTTTGCTTTCATCTGAAATGAAATGACTGAGAGGAGATTTTCCATCCTGCCAGAAACAATAAAAATACTCTGACAAAATGTATAAAACAATCTTTTTTTTGAGATGGGGTCTTGCTCTGCCACCCAGGCTGGGGTGCAATGGTATGATCAATGCTTACTGCAGCCTCAACCTCCTGGGCTCAAGCGATCCTCCCATCTCAGCCTCTCAAGGAGCTGGCACTACAGGTGCACACCACCAGGCTAATTTTTGTATTATTATTTTTTTTTTGTAAAGATGGGGTTGTGCCATGTTGCCCAAGAAAAAAATGAGGTGAGTCCTACTACAGTCTCAGCTTACTGTCTTGAGTTTCTAGGCTGTGATACAGGGAGACAGAACCCAAAAAGAGCCCAGCAGACTCTTAGTTGAAAAGATGGAGGTGAGAGTCCAGGGAGACCACGGTGACTGGAGTTCATAAGGCAGAGTACTGGAGAGGAGAGAGCTACAAGGAGAGAGAACTCTGAAGATTTGCAGAGATGCCCCCTCAAGTGCCAGCAAAATGCTGGTGATTGCATGGATGCAAGGGAAACAAAAAGATTAGAAAACAGTTCCCAGAGCTCACATAGCATCAGGAAAAACACCTGTTTCCACCAGCCAGACTGGAAAAACTTATAATTCATGGGACATTGGGTAGAATACTCAACAAGGTCTTGCCTCAGTATTTGGAGATAATTTGCTCTGGATTGGACAGGGCTTCAGATCTGCCTAACAAATCATAAAAGCATGACCCCAAAAGATCAAACTATTCCCAGATAATTTAACTGCAACCAAGGACTCAAAAATGTTATGAAAATCCTAATACTATAGTTATTTCAAAAATATCACAGGAATTCAAACAATCTAATACCCAGTGAGGAAAAATTGATATAGTCCACCATCCAGTATAAGACTAGCAGGTATGCAAAGAAATATGACAATATAGTCTGTGATGAAGAGAGCAGACAAGGACATCAAAATATATTTTATGAATATCTTCCATGTATTCAAAAGGTTAAGCATAGTCATTGAATACCTGAACAATTCTAAATCAGAGTCGTAGAGGTAAAAATTATAATGTCTGACATAAAAAACATATGGGATTAACAAAAATTAGACATGGTAGAAAAAATGACTCACAAGCTTGAAGACGCAACAATAGAAATGATCCAAAATGAATCACACAGACTCTGGTTTCTCTTCAGATTGTATAAATCTTTTGCCTTTTACCAAAATGAATCATAAAAAGAATATTAAAGAAAAAAAATGAATGGCACATCAGCGAACTGTGAGACAACTTCAAGTAGCCTAATGTACGCATGATTGGAGCTTCTAGGGGAGAGAGAGGGAGGGGATAAAATTATAATAAATAATGACCAAATAAATTTCAAATTTGATGAAAATTATATTCCCACGGACCTAAGAAGTTTAATGAACCCTAAGCACAAGAAACATTCAAAAGCCCTACACCATGATGCAGTATAATCAAATTATTCAAACTGTTGATAAAATACCTTAAAAGCAGCTGGAGCAAAAGGATATGTTATGAATCAAGAAATAAAAATGAGAATGACATCAGTTTTCTCATCAGAAACAATGCAAGAGAGAAGATAATGGAGGAACACTTTTTAAGTACTGAAAGAAAAACTTATTCACCTACAATTTTCTACCAAATGAAAATCTTTCCAAACTAAGATGAAATAAAGGTTCTTTCAGAGATACAAATGCTGAAACAATTAATCACCAGCACATTCACACTATAAGAAATATTAAAGGAAGTCCATCAGGCAGAAGGAAAATCACACCAGTTTGAAATATGGATCTTCATAAGAAATGGAGAGCATCAGAACTGGTAACTATCACATCATGTAAGAAGTTTTCTTACTATTTAAATCTCCTTAAAAGATAATCAACTATTTAAAACAAAATAATGCGGTATTTTGGGGTTTATAACACAGGTATAAATAAAAGGTATGGCATCATTAGCACAAAATCAAGAGATAAATGAAAGTATATCATTATAAGTTTCTTACATGTGAAATATGTCTTTTGAAAGTAAATTGTGAGAAATTGAAAAAAAATGGAAAAAAACCACCAAAATAAAGAACACAAACTAAGATAAGTGAGAAGGCACAATCCTGCAGAGATGCAGGGGCATCTCTCCTGGCTTAGCTCCCAAGTTTGGCAAGGCCCAAGACCAGAATGTATCTTATAGCTTATAAGCAAATAAAGAAGATAAAAGATGATAAATGACACAAAGAACAGAGGGACAAGTAGAAAACAAATGGGAGGTGATAGACTTAAATGTAACCATACACATTAAACACAAATCTTGGTAAATGTTACACAGGCCCAGCTGGGCGCAGTGGCTCAAGCCTGTAATCCCAGCACTTTGGGAGGTCGAGGCGGGTGGATCACGAGGTCAGGAGATCAAGACCATCCTGGCTAACATGGTGAAACCCCGTCTCTACTAAAAATACAAAAAACTAGCCGGGCCTGGTGGCGGGCGCCTGTAGTCCCAGCTACTCGGAGGCTGAGGCGGGAGAATGGCGTGAACCCCGGGAGGCGGAGCTTGCAGTGAGCTGAGATTGCGCCACTGCACTCCAGCCTGGGCGACACAGCCAGACTCCATCTCAAAAAAAAAAAAAAATGTTACACGGGTCCTTGATTAAAAAAATGCAGATTCTGCTGATATTGGGTAGGGTGTTGTATGTATTTCAACTAGCTCTTGTTGGTTGATCATGTTACTCAATTCTTCTGTATTCATACTGGTTTTCTGTTTAGTAGTTCCATCAATGGCTGAGAATAGAGTGTTGAAGTCTCCAGTTGTGGATTGGTCTATTTCTCTGTTCAGCTCTATCAGTTTTGATTGATATATTTTAAGGCTCTGTTGTTTGGCATATGTGTGTTTGGGAGTGTTATGTCTTCTTGGAAAATTGATCCTTTTATCATTATGTAATTATGTACATGTCTCTCAATGAATGATGAACCTTAGCATCTCATCGCCGGGCTTCTCAGTCACTTTTGAATGATCCTCACTCCCACACCTTGACTTTGTGATATGGTTTGGCTCTGTGTCCCTATCCAAATCTTATGTTGAACTGTAATCCCCAGTGTTGGAGGAGGGGCGTGGTGGGCAGTGATTGGATCACCGGGACAAATTTCCCCCTTGCTGTTTTCATGATAGTGAGTTCTCACAAGACCTAGTTGTTTAAAAGTATGTAGCACTTTCCCTTTTGCTCTCTCTCCAGATCTGACATGTGCAAATGTGCTTGCTTTTCCTTTGCCTTCTGCCATGATTGTAAGTTTCCTGAGGCCTCCCAGCCATTCTTCCTATACAGTGTGCAGAACCATGAGCCAATTAAACCTCTTTTCTTCATAAATTACCCAGTCTCAGGTAGTTCTTTATAGCAACATGAGAATGGACTAATACAATGGTCTTTTTATGGCTCCTGCTTTACATTTTTTGTGGTATCGAAATCTGAAGATTTACATTTTCCATTTTTTTAAAAACATTATCAGAGATTACTTCTCTTAATATGTTTTCTGTGTTCTGTACACTTTCTTCTATTGGAACTTTGATTAGGTGTATATTAGACCGAAGTTCCTTTCCTAATCTCTTTGCACTATATTCTAGGCAATCTCTTCCAGTAATTATCTTGCTATTCTTGTGATAGTGAGTGAGCTCTTATGAGATCTGGTTGTTTAAACGTGTGTAGCACATCCCCCTTCTCTTTCTTCCTCCTGCTCCTGCCATGTAAGATGTGCTTGCTTCCCCTTCACCTTCCACCATGATTGTAAGTTTTTTTTATAGCAATATAAGAAAGGACTAATACACATTGGTCTTCGCATTACAAACTAACATAAGTGAGAAGGCACAACCCTGCAGACGTGGGACATCTCTCCTGGCTTAGCTCCCAAGTTTGGCAAGGCCCAAGACCAGGATGTATCTATCAAATTTGTCTTTATCCAATGATAAGGTTTGGCCGTGTCCCCACCAAATCTTATCTTGACTTTTAATCTCCATAATCCCCATGTGTTGAGAAGGGACCTGATGGGAGGTGATTGGATGATGAGGGAGGTTTCCCGCATGCTGTTCTTGTGATTAGAGTTCATTCTCATGAGCTCTGATGGTTTTATAAGTGTTTGACAGTTCCTCCTTCACATGCTCTCTCTTGCCTGCTGCCATGTAAGACGTGCCTGCTTCCCCTTCCACCATGATTGTAAGTTTCCTGAGGCCTCCCCAGCCATAGGGAACTGTGAGTCAATTAAATCTCTTTCCTTTATAAATTACCAAGTCTCAGGTATTTCTTTATAGCAGTGTGAAAAGGAGTGAATACACCCAAGAAGATCCACAGAGTATGTGAATCACTTGGTCTTGAATGGCTCCTGGGTATGTCACTTGAAGACAAAGATAAGAGAGGAAATTCTATTTAGTAAAATAATCTCTGATCTAAGCACTGGTTTTCCAGTGCTCTAAGGTTTATCATTGCTTATTTATGAAATTCTATATATAACTGAACCTTCTGAAGCCTCAGCGTGCGTTAAATCAGGGAGTCCAGGAGATGATTTTTAAGGTCTTTTCCCTCTAAAACTCCTTGAATCCCAAGGATTATGAGTGGAGAGAAAGAAAAATAATAGGAAAAACCTGTTTCCTGAAGAGATGCACCTCGCTTCTAAACATGTTGAATTCTGCCAAAACCAAAACAGATTTTATCAGCTTCTTCTCCACCTTGATTTTCAGAGCTGTGTATATTTTTAGAGACATTATCCACATGTTTTTGATTATTTTACACTTAACTTGACAAAATATTGTTTTCTCAGAGCTTTTTGATGTGATGGAAGCCTTTTCCGCCTTCTTTATAAGCTCTTTCTTTTTTGCACAGAGCGTTTGTTGTATTTGCCTCAATGGACTCCTCAGATCCCTCGCTTGAGGGTAAAGAAGTCCTTGAATTTATTTAAACTCTCAAACTTGTAAGTTTGGATTGGATCCATCTGCCCTTGTCTTTCTAGCCTTTCTCACAAGGCTGTTTTGATCCTTTTCCTATCAGAATGAGGCTCCCCAGATCCTGAGCCAACCTTAACTGGGACAGGATGCGTAAGTCAGACCTTAGCCAGCTGGAGATGTCTGTGCTGCCATCAACCTGCTATCTGGGTCGAGAACCATCTTCCTCTGTATCCTGTCCCCATACTGGGCTGCTGCCTCGGTTCTCCTGCCAGGTATTTCTGCCGCTTGCTGGGATTAAGTCCTCCCTCCCAGTGCAGGGTGCAGCCTGATGGCTCCTGATCTAATCCTGCAAGTGCCTGGGTGCTGCTCTCCTTCTCTCGCTAATGACCAGTTTCCTGTTGTATGTGGACTGATAGCCCAGCTGAGAAGGTGCCATGTGAAATCAGACCTGGGTTCTCAACATCACAGTTCTTCCTCCTCTTTTATTTCAAGTGGGGAGTCTCACTCTGTCCTCCTGGCTGGAGTGCAGTGGTGCGATCACAGCTCGCTGTAGCCTCGAAATCCTGGGCTCAAGCGATCCTTCTGCTTCAGTTTCCCAAGTACCTAGGACTACAGGTGTACATCACTATGCCTCACTAATTTTTAGTAGAGATAGGATCTCCCTTTGTTCTTCAGGCTGGCCTCGAACTCCTGGCCTCAAGGGATCTTCCTGCCACAGCCTCCCAAAGTGCTGGGATTACAGGTATGAGCCACCGAGTTTGGCCTAACATCACAGTTCTTAGATTCCCTTGCATGGCTACATCTCCAGGAGGTTCACCTGCCCCCAAAAATGCCAGGGAAGGGATGGTTCTAGTTTTCCCCACATTACTGACCTCCAGCCACTGGAGAAGTCAGTCTATTCTCTTCTAATTCATTGGCTCCATGTTTCTGGAACATTAAATTGTTGACTGCTTTCCCAGGCACACAAGTTTCTCCTCCTTAGATATGCCTCTAAGGAGGTGACCATGGTGAGATAAACCTACTGTCCCTGAGGTGGTATGGCTCTGTGTCATCTCAAATTGTAATCCCCATGTGTTGAGGCAGGGAACCGGTGGCAGGTAATTGGATCATGCGGATGGATTTCCCCTATGCCGTTCTCGTGATAGTGTGAGTCCTCATGAAGCTAATGGTTTAAAAGAGTGTGACAGTTACCTTGCCCCACTCTTGCTCCTGTAGCCATGTAAAACGTGTTGTGCTTTCCCCTTTACCTTCCACCATGATTGTAAGTTTCCTGAGGCCTTCCCAGTCATACGGAACTGTAAATCAATTAAACCTCCTTTTGTTAGAAATTACCCAGTTGCAGGTAGTATCTTTAGAGCAGTGGGAAAATGGACTAATACAGTACTCTCCCCTCAAGTGATTAAAAGTCCCTGACTTAGATGCAGATTAGGCTAGAGAGGCAGACAAAGGCTTCTATCAGAGCAGGAGCTCTTACACTTTGGTGTGGATCAGATTCATCTGAAAAACTTGCCAAAACTCAGTTTGCTAGGCCCCACCCCAGACTGTCTGACTCAGGAAATCTAGGATGGCGCCTGGGGATTTGCATTTCTGACAGGTTCCCAGGTGCTACCGATGCTTCTGCTATGCAGATGACACTTTGAGAACTGTGGCTGTGTGCAAGGAAGGTAAGCAATGAATAGGAATAAGAGAAACACTTTGGCAGGAGATCCTGATCACTGAGCTTGTCCTTATGGGGCCTTGGAGAACTGCCATGGGCAGCCATGGGGCCTTAAACGATTGCTAGCAACCTGGCCTCCCCAGTGCTCCTGGTCACGCTTTTAGCAGCAGAGAAAGCAGTGAAAGATTATATAATCCACAGTGTTACCATCTTGCACTCTAAACCTCCCTAAGGCTCCCTCTGTCTCCTATGGCAGCTCTCCCCCGAGTCTCCTCTGCCAATGACTGTGTGGTGGTGAGACATCAGGAGGTTAGGCACGGTGGCTCACGTCTGTAATCCCAGCACTTTGGGAGGCCAAGGCATGTGGATCATGAGGTCAGCAGATTGAGATCATCCTGGCTAACATGGTGAAATCCCACCTCTACTGAAAATACAGAAAATTAGCCGGGCGTGGTGGCGGGCGCCTGTAGTCCCAGCTACTCGGGAGGCTGAAGCAGGAGAATGGCATGAACCCGGAAGGCGGAGCTTGCAGCTAGCCGAGATCGCATCACTGCACTCCAGCCTGGGCGACAGAGCAAGACTCTATCTCAAATGAAAAAAAAAAAGAAGGGCAGGCACAGTGCCCAGCACTTTGGGAGGCCAAGGTGGAAGAATCACTTGAGCACAGGAGTTCAAGGCCAACCTGGGCAATATAGTGAGACCCCTGTCTCTACAAAAAATTTAAAAAATTAACTGGGCATGGTGGCACGTGCCTGTAGTCCCAGCTGCTCAGGAGGCTGAGGCAGGAGGATTGCAAGAGCCCGGGAGTTTGAGGCTGCAGTGACCTATGATTGCATTGCTGCAGTTCTGCCTGGGCAACAGAGGGAGAGCCTGTCTCCAAAATGATAAATAAATAAGTAAAAAGAAAAAAGTCAAAGGATTGACTAAATGACAAGCTTTGCTCTCCCCTTTCTTTATTCTCCTTTTTTTAGAGATGGGGTCTCTCTTTGTCACTCAGGCTGGAGTGCAGTGGCGCAATCACAGCTCACTGCAGCCTCGTCCTCCTGGGCTCCAGCGATCCCCCCACCTCAGATTTCCAGGTAGCTGGGACTTCAGGCCTGCACCACCATGCCCAGCTCCCCTTTCTTTTTGAACTTCACATTCTTATTGTACTTTCAAGTGGGGCCCTGGCAGTCTCCCTGCCTCTGCATGCCCTGGGGAAATGATCTGAACTGGTGTCATAGCTAGGGGAGCCCTGCTGCTCTGAGCGGGCAGATGCGGCCTCGCTAACATTTAGACGGGCGCATCTTGCACCTGGGTAGAAGACTGGCCATGCTAATAAAGAATTGCAATTTACATGAGAATGACAAGGCGAAACGTGAAGAGACTGATAGGGTTTGCCCACAGCCAAATCCTTTCTGCCTGAGTACATTCGATTTGAATTCCTCTAGAAACACCAGCTCCAACGCTCTGGGGCAATATTGAAAAGGTCAGCAAAGGCAATGTCAGACATGGTCTGCGGGTGCTCTACAAGCGCTCTGGTGGCAATGCATAACAATATATTACAGTAGCAACCGGCAGCCCTGGCTCTCCAAAAATCTGTTGCTACCAGCCTTCTTTATTTAACTAGTAGCAACAGAATTTTTTTTTTTTTTTTGATGGTGGTTGTTCTTTTACTTTCCCTCCATTTTCCTGCTTCTCTTCAATATCTGTATACAGCCAGCTAATAAGTTTTTTCCAAGACACAGTGAGGATAAATGTTTTGATCTGGCTTCCACACGCAGCCCTCCTTAGAGTGTTTGCACATGAAATATAAATTGAAGCACCTCCAGGGGCTTAGATGCCTGCTCGCAGCTTTTACCTAGGAGAGATTTTGGCATAACAGAAACCTTGTGATCTTCTGCCCTGCTTTGCCTCAGGCATAGATGTGTTGAGGTTTTGTTTTTCAAGCTTAAAAAAATATGTATCTGTCATTCTTATGGAAGTAAACAGTGGGTTTGTAGTCAAGAGACTGTGGTATCACAGGCTGGGCTTTCTGGGAGCAGATTTGAGACAGAGGTTGGGGTGTAGGATGTTTATGGGGAAAGGAAGCAGGAAGGAAACAGGACTGAACTGAGAAAGATGGGGAACTGAAGCAGAATCCACAAATCTTCAGTCAATGAAGCAGGAGCTTGGATCAGTATTGGCCCCTGGAGTGTCCCAAGATGAGCAAAAACATCCCAGCCTTTCAATTCCCACCACATTCAGGATCAGGATGTGACTTAGATGTGGGTTACTGCTGTTGACAACAAAAGCCAAACTCTGTCAAACATTTGAAGAGGTTTATTCTGAGCCAATAGGAGTGCCCATGGCCCATGACACAGCCTCAGGAGGTCTTGAGAACATGTGCCCAAGGTGGTGGGGTTACAGCTTGGTTGTATGCATTTTAGGGAGACAGAAGTTACAGGTAAAGACGTAAACCAATTTGTCAAAATATGTCAGAGGTGTTTAAACCAGAGCAACTCCATTTTGAATAGGGGCTGGGTAAAATAAGGCTGGGACCTCCTGGGCTGCATTCCCAGGAAGTTAGGAATTCTTAGTCACAGGATGAGATAGGAGGTTGGCACAAGATACAGGCCACAAACACCTTGCTGATAAAACAGTAAAGATGCCGGCCAATGGGCATCGTGGCTCACGCCTGCAATCCCAACACTTTGGGAGGCTAAGACAGGCAGATCACCTGAAGTCAGAAGTTTGAGACCAGCCTAATCAACATGGAGAAACCCCATCTCTATTAAAAACACAAAATCAGCTGGACATGGTAGTACATGCCTGTAATCCCAGCTGCTCGGGAGGCTGAGGCAGGAGAATTGCTTGAACCTGGGAGGCAGAGGTTGTGGTGAGCTACATTGTGCCCTTGCACTCCACCCCGGGCAACAAGAGTGAAACTCCATCTCAAAAAAAAAAAAAAAAAGAAAGAAACCAGCCAAAACCAAAATGGTCACAAAAGTGACCTCTGGTCATCCTCACTGCTCATTGTATGTTAATGAGAATGCATTAGCATGCTGAGAGACACACATCAGCACCAACACAGTTTACAAACACCATGGTAACACCCAGAAGTCACCCTATAATGTCTACAAAGGGGAAGAACCCTCATTTCCAGGAATTGCCCACTCCTTTCCTGGAAAACTCATGAATAATCTACCCCTTGTTTAGCATATAATCAAGAAGTAAGCATTCGTATACTCAGTAGGGCAGCCCATGCCGCTGCTCTGCCTATGGAGTAGCCAATCTTTTATTCCTTTACTTTCTTAATAAACTTGCTTTCATTTTACTCTATGGACTTGCCCTGAATTCTTTCTTGCGCAAGGTCTAAGAACCTTCTCTTGGGGTCTGGAATGGGACGCCTTTTGAGTAATATCTTCATAGAAAGTATATATTGGTTCAGCCCTGAAACACAGGCCATCTTGAAGGTGGAGCTTACATGTCATTAGGTAAATGTAAAGATTTTCTGATTGACAATTGGTTGAAGAAGTTAGCTTTGCCTAAAGAGTTGAAGTCAGCAGAAATAAATGCTTGCGTTAAGATAAGGAGGTTGGGTTTTACGTAGATGAAGCCTCTAGGTAACAAGCTTCAGAGAGAATGAATGGTAAATGCCTCTTTTAGGATCTTTTTTTTTTTTTTTTTTTTTTTGAGACGGAGTCTCACTCTGTCGCCCAGGCTGGAGTGCCATGGCACGATCTCGGCTCACTGCAAGCTCTGCCTCCCGGGTTTACGCCATTCTCCTGCCTCAGCCTCCCGAGTAGCTGGGACTATAGGCGCCGCCACCATGTCCGGCTAATTTTTTTTGTATTTTTAGTAGAGACGGGGTTTCACCGTGTTAGCCAGGATGGTCTTCATCTCCTGACCTCGTGATCTGCCCGTCTCGGCCTCCCAAAGTGCTGGGATTACAGGCGTGACCCACTGCGCCCGGCCTCTTTTAGGATCTTAAAAGGTGTCAGACTCTTCGTTAATTCTCTCCTGGGTCAGGAAAAGGACTGCAAAGGGAAGGAGATTCTCTACAGAATGCAAATTTCTCCCACAAGAGATGGCTTTACAGGGTCATTTCAAAATACGACAAAGACATATATTTTGGGGTAAAATACTTTGATTTCCTTCCGAGCCTGCTGTCTGTCATATGATGCTATACCAGAATCAGGTTGGAAATTGGTATATTATTGTTAGTGGAAAGGGATTCTGATCCAGACCCCAAGAGAGGGCTCCTGGATTTTGCACAAGGAAGAATTTGGGGTGAGTCCATAGAGTAAAGTGAAAGCAAGTTTATTGGGAAAGTAAAAGAGTAAACAATGGCTATTCCATAGGCAGAGCAGTGGTGTGTGCTGCTGGATGAAGGATACTTATAGTTATTTCTTGATTATATGCTAAACAAGAAGTGGATTATTCTTGTTTTCCAGGAAAGGAGTGAGCAATTTTCCTGGAACTGAGGGTTTCTGCCTGCTTTACACCATATATGGTAATGTCTGGGTGTTGCCATGGCATTTGTAAACCGTCATGGTGCTGGTGGGAAAGTCTCTTAGCATGCTAATGTGTCATAATTAGAGTGTAATGAGCAGTGAGGACAACCAGAGGTCACTTTTGTCACCATCTTGATTTTGGTGAGTCTTGGCCGGCTTCTTTACTGCATCCTGTTTTATCAGCAGGGTCTTTGTGACGTGTATCTTGTGCTAAACTCCTGTCTCATCCTGTGACTAAGAATTCCTCACCTCCTGGGAAAGCAGCCCAGTAGGTCTCAGCCTCATTTTACCCAGCCCCTGTTCAAGATGGGATCACTCTAGTCACTCAGGTTCAAACGCCTCTGACATTATTGCTACAAAATGTCTGTTCTGTGGTCTTATGATCTCTATTTTAATGTTAACGCTGGTTAGTTGTGCCTAAACTCCAAAGGGAAGGGGTATACTGAGACATGTACCCCTCTTTCTGTCATGGCCTGAACTAGTTTTTTAGTTTTTTTTTTTTTTCAGATCTCCTTGTTCAAGAAAGGGGTTCACTCGGTTGGTTGGGGCCTAGGAATTTTATTTTTGGTTTACACCTTTGTGGTGTGACCATGAGTGAGTGGCTCTCTGCAGCTGACCTGAAGTGCAGGCTTATTATATAGGTAAATTGCGTGTCACGGGAGTTTGGCATGCAGATTATTTTGTCACTCAGGTAATAAGCACACGTAGTTTTTCACCAAAAGCAATTGCAGCCAAAACAAAAATTGACAAATGTAACCTAATTAAACCAAAGTGCTTTTACACAGCAAAACAAACTATCAACAGAGTAAACAGAAAACCTACAGAATAGGAGGAAATATTTGCAGACTATGCATCCGACCAAGGACAGTTACCCAGAATCTATAAGAAACCTAAACATATTAACAAGAAAAAACAAAGGACCCCATTAAAAAGTGGGCAAAGGCCATGAATAGACATTTATTGAAAGAAGACATACATATGGCCAACAAACATGGAAAAATGCTCAACATCATGAATCATTAGAGAAATGCAAATCAAAACCACAATGAGATACCATCTCACACCAGTGAAGACGGCTATTATTAAAAAGTCAAAATATAAAAGATGCTGGTGAGGTTGCCTAGACAAGGGAATGCTTATATACTACTGGTGAGAGTGTAAATTCGTGTAGCTGTTGTGGAAAGCAGTTTGGTGATTTCTCAAAGAACTTAAAACAAAACTCCCATTTGACTCAGGAGCATCTTTTGTTATTCATAATAAGCTCCTTTCATCCACACTTGAGTTGATGCTGACGAGGTAACTCCTGGAGGAAGGGAGGTGGTTGCCAGAGGAACCAACCGTGGGGTTAGAGGGCTGGAACTTTCAGCCCCACCCCCTGACCTCCAGGGAGAGGTGAGGGGCTGGAGATTGAATCTCTAATGACAAGTGACTTAATCAGTCATTCCTACACAATGGAACTTCCATAAAAACTGTAAAGGATGGGACTCAGCAAGCTTTTGAGTTGGAGGACACATCGAGATGCTGGGAGGGTGGTGTGCCCAGAGAGGCTTTCAGAGCTCTGCACCCTTTTCCCATACCCTGACCTGTATCTTTATATATGGCTGTTTCATTTATTTGTATCTTTTATAATATTATTATTTTTTTGAGACTTGCTTTGTCACCCAGGCTTGAGTACAGTGGCGTGATCATAGCTCACTGCAGCCTCAAATTTGAGGCTCAAGCAATCCTACTGCCTGGGCTTCTGGAGGAGCTGGGAAGACAGGTGCATGCCACCACGCGCTCAAATTGTTTATCTTTTGGCAGAGACAGGGTCTTGCTACATTGCCTACGTTGGCCTCGAACTCTTGGACTCAAGCGATCCTCCTGCCTAGGCCTCCCAAGTAGCTGGGACTACAGGTAAGTGTCATCATGCCCAGCTAGAATACAGGTAATCTGAATAACATGGTGATTGATGCCACAGTAGGGGAAGGCTGGGGTGAAACGAAGCACACAGAAATCGCATGGGGGGTTTGATCTCTGGTGTGATGAAAGTTTCTTAGAGGCCAACCGGCCTGAGTGAGTCTTGAAGTTCTACCACCTCAAGAAGAAGATGGAGAAGAAAAGAGGAGTCAGGGAAACATATTTCACTTAAAAAAAAAAAAAAAAAAAACGAAAATAAAACAAAACTAAGAAACCACGAGCTGAGGCATGGAAACCTACGGCAGCAATGCGTATGGACAACCGCTCTTGGGTTTTGTGACAATCTCACGTGTGAAGCAAGCGCTGAGGAACCACGGGGCTGGACAGAGACAGGTGTGAGTCATCTCACAGCTCCATGCTTTTGAACTTGATTCTAAATCAGGAAAGGGAACCACTGAAAGAAACTGAAAGGAAAAGGGAAATCTCTGGGGGAAGGGCCCACAGGGGTCTTCTAATCTCTGGAGGGTCGTTCTAGGAGGAAGAATTGCTGCAGGCAGCTCCGGAATGCAGAGCCGGCACCAGTGGGCTAATGAACAAGCAAGTCCTTTAAAATTGTTTATTTATTTTGAGATAGGATCTCACTCTGTTGCCCAGGCTGGAGTGCAGTGGTGGGATCATAACTCACTGAAGCCTCAAACTCCTGGGCTCAAGTGATCCTCTTGCCTTAGCCTCCTGAGTAGCTGAGACCACAGGCACAACCTGCTAATTTTTCATGTTTTGTAGATATAGGATCTGGCTTTGTTGCCCAGGCTGGTCTCAGACTCCTGGGCTCAAGCAATCCTCCTGCCTTGGCGACTTTTTTTTTTTTTTTTTTTTTGAGATAGGGTCTTGTTCTGTTGCCCAGGCTGGGGTGCGGTGGTGCTATCTCAGTTCATTGCAACCTCTGCCTCCTGGGTTCAAGCAATCCACCCACCTAAGCTTCCTGAGTAGCTGGGACTATAGGTATGCACTACCTTGCCCATCTAATTTTTGTATTTTTTGTAGGGATGGGGTTTTACCATGTTACCCAGGCTGGTCTTGAACTCCTTGGCTCAAACGATCTGCCTGCCTCAGCCTCCCAAGGTGCAGGGACTACAGGCATGAGCCACCATGCTCAGCCCCTTGGTCTCCTTTTTAATAATATAATCTGCCTGAGTGCTGGCTGCCTGCTTGGACTTGAAAACCACAGCCCTAGAGGTTTTGAAGCATTGGAGTCACATGGAAACTTAGCATATATCATTTCTCCAAGTGCATCCTGCAGATTTCTAGCATCGGGATCATCTGGGAGCTTGTTAATAATGAAGATTCTTGGGCCCCGCCTTAGATCTACTGAATCAGAATATTTTTGGGGAAGATTCAGGCATATGTATTTTGAACAAGTTTCTCATGAAATTTGAGAGTCATGGCCATAGTAGACACTGCCTTCAATGGAGAGTTGGACTAGATGACTTCTCTAAGATTTTTTCCAAACTTTTGGCTTTTACTGTCTACAAAAGACAATCTGAGGAGCTATGGCCAGACACCTTTTGAGGCGTGGCAGGGTTGCAGAATGGGGTCTTGCTCTGTCTGGAGCCAGACCCAGGCTGGAGTTCGGTGGCACAGTCATAGCTCACTGCAGCCTCAAACTCCACGGCTCGAGTGATCCTCGCACCTCTGTCTTCTGAGTTGATGGGACTACAGGCATGCAGCACCCCACCTGGCTAATTTTTAGATTTTTTTGTAGAGACAGGGTCTTGCTCTGTTGCCCAGGCTGGTCTCTAACTCCTGGGCTCAAGCGATTCTTCTGCCTCAGCCTTCCAAGTTGTTGGGACCACAGGCATGCACCACCACGCCTGGCTAAGTTTTAGATTTTTCTGTAGAGACAGGGTCTTGCTTTGTTGCCCAGGCTGGCCTCTAATTCCTGGCCTCAAGTGAACCTCCTGCCTTGGCCTCCCAAAGCACTGGGATACAGGCCCAAGTCACTGTGCCTGGCCCGCAGGACACTTTAAAGGAAGAAGGAAGCTATCATGAATGGAAGATGTGAATAGGGTGCACAGGTGTCTTTCTTGATCATCCGTGTTTATAAGGCCTTTTTTTTTTTTTTCTGTCACACAAACTTTCCAGTTCTTCTCTCCTCTTCCCTACCTGGATTTTCCAGGTGGTCAGTGTCCACCACAAGAAAAATGACTCTGTGCATTAGCTCAGTTGCTAAAGCTCTGCTCCTTCACACAAATAGTGGCCTGAGTTCAACCCCCAGCTTATGGAATGAATTTATTGGTTTATTGACTGGGCGCAGTGGCTCACGCCTGTAATCCCAGCAGTTTGGGAGACCAAGGTCAGTGGATCACCTTAGGTCAGGAGTTTGAGACCAGCCCGGCCAACATGGAGAATCCCTGTCTCTACCAAAAATACAAAAAACAAAAAAAATTATCCTGGTGTGGGGGTGCATGCCTGTAATCCTGGCTACTCGGGAGTCTGAAGCAGGAGAATCACTTGAATCCAGGAGGTGGAGGTTGCAGTGAGCCTAGGTAGCACAGAGTGTAGCCTGGGCAACAGAGTGAGACTCTGTCTTAAAAAAAAAAAGAAAGAAAGAAAGAAAAAGAAAAGACAAGGAAAATGACAGTTTTTTGGTCCCTTCCCAGTTCTCTTAAGTGACATGGATCCATCTCTGTGCAATGACATCTCTAGAAATGCCCTGGATATAGAGTCAGGCTAATTTGGCAGAGTGTAATTCAGAGCTTAGAATAGGAGGAAAAGAGGTGCTTCAAATACGATGCCATTCAGCCAAACAAAACTGGCCAGTGGAACGAATTCAGTGTTACTGCATGAGTAGGCACAGGATGGCAGAAATAACCATGCAGACCATGCCTATAATCTCAACACTTTGGGAGGTTGAGGCAGAAGGATCCCTTGAGCCCAGGACTTCCAGGTCAGCCTGGACAACATAGCAAGATCCCATATCTACAGAAAAAAAGTCAGGAGTGGTGGTACATGCCTTTAGTCCCAGCTACTACTAGGGAGTTTGAGGCAGGAGGATGGCTTGAGCCCAGAAGTTCAAGGCTGCAGTGAGCTATGATTGTACCATTGCAGTCCAGCATGGGTGACATGTCAAGATCCTGTTTCTAAAAGACAAAAACCAAAACAAAAGAAAAGAAGAAATAACCACACACATTAGTCCTTTTCACTTTCAAGTTTTCCTGTAGATTGTAGGTCAGCAGATTAAAGCCTCCCTTGTCACACATCAGGAGCTAGTCTGAAGGCTTGGCCTCTGGTGCTTTTTTGTATTTACCTTAAATGTTGCTGCCTTCTCAGTTGCAGATTTGTTTTTTGTTTGTTTTGTTTGTTTGTTTGTTTGATTTCAAAACAAAGTCCTGCTCTGTTGCCCAGGCTGGAGTTCAGTGGCATGATCTCGGCTCACTAAAACCTCTGCCTCTCAGGTTCAAACAATTCTCCTGCCTCAGCCTCCCAAGTAGCTGGGATTACAGGCACACACTGCCATTCCTGGCTCACTTGTTGTATTTTTAGTAGAGACAGGGTTTCACCATGTTGCCCAGGCTGGTCTCGAACTCCTGACTTCAGGTGATCCACCCACCTCAGCCTCCCAAAATGCTGGGATTACAGGCGTGAGCCACCGCACCCGGCCTTCAAGTGTGGATTTGATTTATGAGTTCGTCTTATGAAGTCACTGCATCCACCTTATTAGGAAAACTTCAGACCTGGTATTCAATTTGTCAACCCAGATGATACGGTCCCCGAACTTGTTTAGAAAATATTTTACTGAAATCAAATTACACTCTTGCCATCTTCTTCCCAGTGTCTAGGGGGATAATACCAACCCAGTTTAGCCATCTTTGTCTATTCATTTTTGGTTGCGCTGCTAGATGCTGAAATGGGCCCCAGCTGGAAAGCAACACTCATTCAATGTGAATGTATTGTTTGTTTCATTTTATTTTTTGCTGTCTCTGTTATTGTATGGTAAACATTCTTCTCCCAGCGCTTCTCCAAGACCGGGGAATGCACAATTTAAGTTTTAGAGTCACACCTGTTTTCTATTAGTTGTTGTCCGTTATTTTAATTCTCCGCCTATTGTGTGTGTTCTGAAAATGTAAGTAAATCAACGTCTTCATTCAAAAGTGAGACCCTGAGTAGCATTTCACGAGTAAAATTTGTATTATCCACATCAAATGCAATGAAGACTTCCAATGAATAAGTCTTGATTATCAGGTGCACACATCCTAGGAATTCAAGGAAGGGGAGAGAAGAACTGAAAAGCATGTGATTAGGGGCAGCACGAAGGTTTCCAAACCACAGATTTCACAGAGCAACCATGCTAAGTGATTGCATAAAAGAATGAAGATGCTTCAAAAGTGCTCTCGTGAGAGTGAATGCAAATGATGCATTTAATGGAAAATAATCAGAAAACACTCTTCCAACAAAGAGCAGAGGACAGGAGAGAAGATTCCATTAGGGGTCAAGAAACCCTAGTCCCTGTTACCAGCATGATGGGGTCTGCTGCTGTACCTTCTGGAACTCCCCGCCCATTGCTTCTTTTTTTTAGACAAAGTCTTTCTCTGTCGCCCAGGCTGGAGGGCTGGAGTGCAATGGCGTGATCTCAGCTCGCTGCAACCTCTGCCTCCCGGGCTCAAGCAGTTCTCCTGCCTAAGCCTCCTGAGTGGCTGGGACTACAGGCGTGCACCACCATGCCCAGCTAATTTTTGTATTTTTAGTAGAGACAGGGTTTCACCATGTTGGCCAGGCTGGTCTTGAACTCCTGACCTCAGGTGATCTGCCCACCTCGGCCTCCAAAAGTGCTGGGATTACAGGTATGAGCCACCGCACCTGGCCCCACATTACATTTTCTGTAAACCTGAAAGAGTCCCATTTGCCCATTTCAGATCAAAGAAAACGTCTGCAAAAATTCCTAGCATTGAAGAGAGTCGCAGCATTCATGCAGCCCCACATACATCTACACTGGCATCATTCTTGTTTTCCTAAATTAAAGATTTGGGCTAACCGATGTTTACTTGCCAAAAAACTAGTTTTTTTTTTTTTCTTTAAAAAGAGTCAGAATGCGGCAAAATAAATAGTAAGCTGTCATGTAGTTATCCCCAGCCAGGCTCCTCGTCTCAGCCAACAGAACCCAGAAGTGGACTTGAGTAACTATTTTTCTCTATTTGCGTAAGAATAGAACATAACTAAAACCTTTTGGAATGAACCAGAAGAGAATTTTGGTGGGGTGCGGTGGCTCACACCTGTAATTCCAACACTTTGGGAGGCTGGGGCAGGAGGATCGCTTGAGCCCAGGAGTTCGAGACCAGCCTGGTAACATACCAAGACCCTGTCTTTACTTAAAAAAAAAAAAAATACAAAACTTAGCCAGGCATGGTGGTGTGTACCTGTAGTCCCAGCTACTTGAGTGGCTGAGGCAGGAGGTCAAGGCTGCAGTGAGCCCTGATTGCACCACTGCAGTCAAGCCTGGGCAATAGAGTGAGACCCTGTCTCAAACAAAACAAAACAAAACAAACAAAACATAAAAAGAAGAGGATTTAAATTGGTACAGTGGATGCCTTAGGGCAATTTTCTGGTGGACCCCAGATAGAGAATTCTGTTGGTTCTTCAGCTAATGTAAGAATATATCTTTGAAGTTCTTAAGCTTTTTTTTTTTTTTTTTTTTGACTGAGACAGCATCTTGCTGTGTCACCCAGGCTGAAGTGCGGTGGCATGATCATGACTCCTTGCAGCCTTGACCTCCTGGGCTCAGGTGATCCTTTCGCCTCAGCCTCCTGGGTAGCTGGGACCACAGGGGTGCACAATCACACTGAGATAATTTATAAATTATTTGTACAGATGGGATGTTGCTATGTTGCCCAGGCTGGTCTCAAACTCCTGGCCTCAAGTGATCCTCCCTTCTTGGCCTCCCAAAGTGCTGGGATTATAGGCGTGAACCACCACGCCCAGCCGGTGTGATATAGTAAGCACCCTGCAGTCACAAGGTTCACTGCACATGGCCAGAACCTGTTGGCCTGGTAGATCAATAGCTTGCACACCAGCAACCCTTACTTGGGCATCTGAGAAAGGTTTTCCCAGAGTTCTGGGCCTACAAAAAAATTTCTGACTTATTCTTCCAGTACTTACTTCACTTAATTCTAGCCGCTAAGAGGATTGTCTCTCTGTCCCCTTTATATTGCAATGTTCATTTCTAGTTTCTGTCCAATATTTCACCTGTTTCTATGATCAAACTTCTGGAAGGAGTTTCTGGGTATCCTGGCTCTACTTCTCCAACTCTTATTCACTTTTTAGCCTGTTATTGTAAGGCCTTTGTCTCCCTACTGTTGTCCCCATCATGGACATGGCTTTTTGTTTGTTTGTTTGTTTTTGTTTTTTTAATACAGGCCATACTCTGTAGCTTAGGCTGGCCAGTCCTCTATGCCAACAACCACAAAATCTACCTTTGTTGTGAGTCCTTAAAGGCAATGCCTTCTGTCTATGGCATCGCTCCACCCTATATAAAAGGCTTTCTGTGATCTGGGGCTACCTGCTTCTTCTTCTCTTCCCTTTCTCTTTCTGAATTGCTCTCTGCCACCACTTAACAGTCTACAATTTCCTACTGTGACCCAGAATTATTTTTGGCCCCTGTGCTTATGTTTCTTCCCAGACTAATTGTATTGAGTTCTTTAAGGATGCAGACAGTACCTCCTGGCCACTCTGAAGAGGAGTTTGAGTGGCTGCGTGGGCTGGGGAAGTACCCCTTGCTATGTTCTCAAGTGGCCTGCATGTACTCACAATGGGCTCAGGGCTGAATAGGTGGTGAGGAAGTGAGTGGATTCAGCATACCCAGATGACTGTTTTTAGGAGATGGCTATAATCTATTTGTCTCCTTTAATAGGCAGGGAGCTCCTTGAGGGTGGAAAACTATAATTTTTTTTTTTTTTCACCTTGGCAACTTCAGTTGCAAAGCAGGTGAAATTGAGTCATGAATGTACTATATGTGTGACCAGAACAAGCCTTACCTGATGCCAACCTTCCCTGTGGACTTTTCGGTTGCAAGAGCGGATGTGCATTCCCTTTATTATTTGAGTGATGTTTTTTTGTGCATTGCAGTTGAGAGTGCTGCAACTCCTAAGTATTTTAACACCATTCTCCTGCCTTCTGACCCCTGCCTTGTCCCCCATTGGTTTGACTTGGTCTCATTTATCTCAACCACGAGGGCCTATAAAATCATTTGCTGGACTGATGGTTAGAAAGGTCACATTCCATATCTAAAAGTGGAAGTTTCATAGACATACGGCTTTTATTTGCTGGCTGATGCTATAAATTACCCTTTTATGGGGGTGAAAAATGGAAACAAAACATTTAAGCAGACAATTCTTTAAAATAAAACAGTAAAGGCTGGGCGTGGTGGCTCCTTCCTGTAATCCCAGCAATCTGGGAGGCAGAGGCAGGAGAATTGCTTGAGCCTAGGAATTTGAGACATGCCTGGGCAACACAGGGAGACGTGATGTCCTCAAATAATAAAGAAATAAGCTGGGTGCGGTGGCACACATCTGTGATCACAGCTATTTGGGAGGCTGACGTTGGGGGATCTCTTGAGCCTAGGCAGGTGAGGCTGCGGTGAGCCTCAATGTTGCTGCTGCACTGCAGTCTGGGTAACAGAGTGAGACCCTGCCTCAAAAAGACCCCCAAAAAGCAATAACAACCACAAGAAACCCAGTATATTCATTAATTAAAGAATAAGTAAAAATTCTAAATAAGTACCCAAGGCAATAAAAGTCAAAAATATATAGAAAGAAAGAGAATAATATAGGCGGGCATTCTGGCAGCAAGGGATGTGGTTCCACCAACCTGGATGATTTTGCTGGGGCTACTTTCTCTACTAGCCCTTATTTTCTTCTTCTGTGACATGAAAGAAGAGCAGCAGATGATCTCCCAGGTCCTCTCTGGGTCTAAACATCCATGATGTATGGAGGTTTGAATTCAATTGATTATTTTTTAGACTCTTTTGTGTATGCCGGCTTGAGCCCAGCTCTCCCTGCCCAGTCTTTCTGACAGTGATGAGTTGCAAACTCATATAGAAGGGAGTTCTCTGTCTTCAATTCGTGAGACATATCTAGCTCTATTACTTGGGATAACTCAATTCAATTCACATTTGATTCAACGTTGACTGAATAGTTACTTCAGCCAAATTACAAAGGAGTCTCGTGGTTTCCCTGGTGAACCTTGGGGAAGTCTGATGATATTCTCCTCTCTCTCCTTCAATCAACAGACATTTATTGATCACCGACAGCAGCCTAGATATGGAGCATTAAAGATAAATTAAATGAGACCTCTGTCTTTTGAGGGTGTACCAAAGAGTGTTTTAAATAAAAACAGGCTCTGGTGTCAGTTGATCTGGGTTAGATTCCTAGATTTCCTGTTTGCTGTATGACCTGAGGAAAGTCTAAGCCCTTTTAATTAAATTTGGTTTCTTGCTCTGTAAAAGTAGAGATAATAGCAGTATCTATGTTGCAGCGTGACATAGCTTGGCTGTTTGTCCCAGCCCAATTCCCAGTGTGGGAAGTGGAGCTTGGTGGGAGGTGATTGGATTATGGAAGCAGATTTCTCATGAATGGTTTAGCACCATCCCCTTGGTGCTGTCCTTGTGATAGTGAGGGAGTTCTCACAAGATCTGGTCGTTTAACAATGTGTGACTCTTCTCCCAGCAACCCTTGCTCTTGCTTCTACCTTTGCCCTATGATGTGTCTGCTCCCGCCTCCCTTTCCACCGTGAGTAAAAGCTCTCAGACGCCTCCCCAGAAACTGAGCAGATGCCAGTGTCGTGCTTCCTGTACAGCCTGCAGAACCAAGAGCCAATTAAACCTCTTTTATTCATAAACTACCCAGTCTCAGGAATTTCTTTATAACAATACAAGAACAGCCTAATACATAGAGTGTGTCAAGGCTGAATATACAAAGGCTAGCACATGGTAAGTGCTCAGCGAAGAGACGATTTAGTTGCTCATGTGTTACAAAACATAAAAGAAATCCAATCATTGATTTGAAGGTTTGATAAAAATGCTTAGCTTTTACTGAATTCATTGGAAGAGGACATTGACAATGGACTTGGAAATAAGTTGGGGTCTTGTAGACAGGAAAGGGGTTGCAAAGAATTCTAGATTGAAGGGATGGCAAGACAAAGATTGGCAGCATAAATATGATTGGGGATGATACGTTTCCTGGGAATGTAGAATGGGAGTGAGATAATCTGTAGCATCCTTTGGCACAGGTTTTACCAGTCTGTGGCCTGTTAGGAACCAGGAAGGTGAGCTGCGGGCAGGTGTGTATTCTCACCTAAGCTCCACCTGCCACGATCAGCAGCGGCATTAGATTCTCATAGGAGTGTGAACTCTATTGTGAACTGTGCACACAACGGATCTAGGTTGTACACTCCTTATGAGAATCTAATGCCTGATGATCTGAGGTGGAACAGTTTCATCCTGAAACCATGTCTCCCTGCCACCCCCTCTTGTGGAAAAATTGTCTTCCAAAAAACCTGTCCCTGGGGCCAAAAAGGTTGGGGACTGTTCCCTGGAGATAAGACAGAAGAATATAGCTAGAATCTCAGAGTTCTGAAAGTCATGCCAAACAATTCCTAAGTCAATTGAGAATGGTGAAAGATTTTCAAGAGATGTGACATCATATCTCTGGGTTTTTTTTAAGTTTTATTTTATTTTTCACAGACACATGATAATTGCACATATTTATGGGGTACAGTATGATGTTTTGATACATGTATATATCGTGTAATTACCAAATTAAGATAATTGGCATATCCATCATCTCAAACAGTTATCCTTTCTTTGTGGTGAGAACATTCAAAATTCTCTCTTCTAGCTACTTTGAAATATTTACCTCTGGAGGCTGGTCATGGTGGCTCACACCAGTAATTGCAGCACTTTGGGAGGGCAATGGGGGTGGATTGCCTGAGATCAGGAGTTTGAGACCAGCCTGGCCTACATGGTGAAACCCTGTCTGTACTAAAAATACAAAAATACACCTTCTTCAGAAGATGGCAGTGGGGAGAACGACGCAGGAGGAACTACCAATAAAACCATCAGATCTCATGAGAACTCACTCACTATCATGAGAACAGCATGGGGGAAACCAGCCCCATGATCCAATCACCTCCACTGGGTCTCTCCCTTGACACATGCGGATAATGCAGATTACAACTGAAGATGAGATTTTGGGTTGAGGACACAGCCAAACCATATCGGGAATGTAGCATGGGGCTGGGCTGGAGAGAAGATTGGAGCTCTGTTTTGGAGGCGGTATTCATAGGACTTCATGATGAATTGGATATGAGTGGGAGGAATCAAGAACAACTCCCGGATTTGTATCTTGCACAACCAGTAACTAGCACCATCCAAATACTGTCCTGAAGGTAGAGGAGGAACAAGAGAAAATCAAGGATCTGGGGTTAGATGTGATGTGTTTGGGTTTTCTGTGAGACATCATGAGGCAGTAGGCATATCCATTTGATGTTCCAAGAAAAAAATCTGTGCTGAAGTTAAATTGTGAGGGTCAGAAGTAGTCATTCCTTTAGCAATATTTATGGAGCATTCAGTATTCCCTAATAGGAACTGGAAATAAATCAGTCCGTAAGGCAAAATGCCTACCCTCACGCAGTTTACCTTCTAGCAATGGAGAGAGACAATGAAGAAGTAAATAAATAAAATGATGGCTGCATTTGATAAGTGATGAGATAGAGTAAGTATGAAGGCTTTGTAGATGCTTTGAGCAGGGAAGGCCCTTCTGAGGAGGGGATATTCGAGGATAGAATGTGAATTTTTTAAAATTAATTTTTTAAAGAGACAGAGTCTTATTCTGTTGCCCAGGTTGGAGCGCAGTGGTGCAGTCACAGCTCCTGGGCTCGACTGATCCTCCCACATCAACCTCCCGAGCACCTGGGACCACAGGTGCACGCCACCATGCTGGGGTATTTTTTATTTTTTAGTGGAGTCAGGGTCTTGCTCTCTTGCCTATGCTGGTCTTGAACTCCTGGCCTCAAGCAAGCCTTCTGCTTCAGCTTCCCAAAGTACTGGGACTACTGATGTGAGCCACTGTGCCCCACCCAGGATGTGAAGATTTGTGGGAGGGGCATTTCAGGAGGAAACTCAAAGTTGAAAAACCAAGAGCTGGGAAAGGGCTTGGCATATGTAAGTTTCTCAAAGAAGTCACCAGTTACCGAATCAGAAGAGTTGAAAGAGTGTGGACAACCTCAAAATGAACACTGGAGGCCTCCAGCATTTATGTCGATTGGAAGGAGAGGAAGAGGCCTGACACCTAGGGTTGCCCAGCAGGTAACTGGAACTCCAAGCCTGGAAATTGGGAATGGGGTTTGGGTTGGAAGTAGGGATTTGGGAGTCATAAATTACCAGTGTGGCAGCTGATGTCAAGGCGGAGACAGATGCATTTATCACTGTATATGGTGTGAAAAGAGAAGAGAACCAAGCACAGAAACTCATGAGAGAATGGACAAGCCTCAGAGGCCAAGAATGAGCAATCTGAGAGGTGGGAAGGAAAGCAAGAAAGGAAGGCTGTGAGAAGCGACTGCGTTTGGAAGGACAGGTGCCCCATGTGTCTGGTGCAGCTCAGAGCTCAAGTGCAGGGGAGAGGAAGACCAAGCAGTTGGAGACACCCTGGAATGATGAGGTGGGAAGTTGAATTGCAGGGGGCTGGCATGAGCACATGAGGAAAGAAAATGGATTCAGCCATTGGGAACTGCTGTTCTAAAATGTTTGCAGTGAGGCTGGGTGTGGCGGTTCATGCCTGTAATGCCAGCACTTTGGGAGGCCAAAGCGGGCAAATCATTTGAGATCAGGCATTCGAGACCAGCCTGGCCAACATGGTGAAACCTCATCTCTACTAAAAACACAAAAAATTAGCTGGGCTTGGTGGCACACACCTGTTATCCCAGCTACTCAGGAGGCTGAAGTGTGAGAATTGCTTAAACCCAGGAGGCGGAGGTTGCAGTGAGCCGAGATTGCACCACTGCACTCCAGCTGAGTGACAGAGCAATACTCCATTTCAAAAAATAAAGTAAAATAATAAAATAAAATGTTTGCAGTGAAAGACAAGATGGATTGGGTAATAATTTGAGAAGGAGGAAGGACTATGAGGAGTTTCTTTGTTTGCAAGAATTCGTTTGTTTTCTTTAGAATGGACTCTGTGCCAAGTCTGGACCTTAGTGCTGGGGTTGTGAATTTTATTGCCTTTTTGGAACTTTGTTATGCTGAGGTTGAGACATCATCACAAGACTCTCCACTTGGCCCAGACCTTTCCTTTTGGCTCACGTAAAGAACACTCAAATCAATTGGGCAAGCAGGTCTGGTACTTGATCCAGAAAAGTTTCCATATTTACTCTAAGATGACAGGTGCACCTCATCATGACCCTCCTGATTTCCAATCCACCTATCAACTATTTCCTTTTAAAGCCTTGCACATAGTAGGTGCACAGTGAATAGCTGTGGTTCAGTTGGATGGGTTTGATGTACAAAGGGCTTTGAGGCTCCCGTAAATGAGTCGGCAGTGTCTCATCATGTGATGTGGGGTACGGGGTGAGCGCTGATTCTTTTTTTTTTTTTTTAGATGGAGTCTCGCTCCATCACCCAGGCTGGCATGCAGTGGTGCCATCTCAACTCACTGCAACCTCCCCCTCCTGGGTTCAAGCGATTCTCCTGCCTCAGCCTCCCGAGTAGCTTGAATTACAGGCATGTGCCAGCACGCCTGGCTAATTTTTGTATTTTTAGTAGAGATGGGGTTTCATCCTGTTGGCCAGGCTGGTCTCGAACTCCTGACCTCGTGATCTGCCTGCCTTGGAATCCCAAAGTGCTGGGATTACAGGCATGAGCCACTGCGCCTGGCTGTGCACTGATTCTTTAAAATCTACAGTGTTTCATACGCGTGGGCTCATGGAGTCCCACTGGAGGGGTCTCAAGTTGAGGATGGATATGCCACTGACTGTTCTTCTTAAGCCTGAGAATTTTTTTTTAATGCTAAAACCTCACTCTTCTAATTAAATTTAAAAAAAATAATGCTGTAAAAAGTCAAATAGTATCAGTAGCAGATACTGGGGAAGTGGAAATACGGTGTAGCCAGAGTGTGCCTACCTCCTCTGAGATTCAAGATGTCAAACTGTGTTACTTTGGTTATTGCCTTACAGTATTTCAAAATGTGTTATATTATGTCATACCACTCTGGAATATGAGGTGAGCTGAAAACTGTCGGATAATGGGCAGACACAAGGGTTTCCTGACAGTATGAATTATCCTTGAGTGGTCTGGCATAAAGTAATCACACCACTCTTTAGGGAGAGGGGGAAAAAAAAAGAAACCAGAGCGAGACACTTTGGACCAAGCAGCACTGTAATCAGATTTACTGACCCATGCAGGCAGTGGCGAGCGGCCTGGCCGGGCTGGTGCCCCTGTCATGCTCTGCAAGCTACCCACGGTGCACCTGCATCTGGAGATAGGAAAGCTGTATCCATCAAGGTCTTTCCTGATTAATAGAGCTGTTGCTCATCTAGAGAGGAAAATTAGTGACAGGTAGAAATGACCATTGAATGCATCCTACAAGGCTGTAATTCCTCAGTTGGCTTGTAGCAGCCTGACTCACTGACCCTGTTCCGTCGTCACAGCCAAGTGGCACTGTTTTCTGGGGACAGTGTGATTCACAGCTTGGAGAATGTGGCTTTATTTTGCAAACAGGCATGTCACGAATGGTTGGTTTTGTGTGTTTGTGTGGGTGCATGTGCACACAAACTGCTTTATTCTATAAGCAAAGATGTTCTATTTTTACAAGTGCTTTTTATAATCTGGATTTGCATCTCTATTAAAAATGGCAAATAATGAACATTTAAAATGAGAGCTGCAATGACAACTGTTGATGATGGGGACTCAGGGAAAAATGTAGAGTGGAGAAGAAAGTGACAGCAGTGAGGGATGATGTGACCTGGAGGCCTGCTCCTTGCTCATGGCGGGACTGAGAGGAGCCTGTTCGAGGAGCCAAGTCAAACCAGAGGGGGCATTTCCAAGGCCGACAGAGGCCAATTAATGGTGTGACAAACCAGGATTTTTATTAAGAACAGCTGGGACTTGGGGGTGGGCCAACCATGCCAAGTGTCACAGTGAGGCTGGAGCCTGGGACAGTCAGCAGGGTTGGCTCTGAGAGGACCAGAATCAGGTATGAGGAGAGAGTCAGGGAGAATTTCAGAAGGAATGCTGCCTGTAGAGTGTCTTGCACTTTTAGGGTGGGGCTCATAGGTAAGCCAAAAGCCAAGGTACAGCCTCACTTGCCTTTCTTTGTACTTATTTCTTTCCTCCCCTCCCTCTCTTCTTTCCTTCCTT
>NW_012113364.1:2092525-2117487 GCF_000951035.1 Colobus angolensis palliatus | reverse complement strand
TCCTTCCTTCCTTCCTTCCTTCCTTCCTTCCTTCCTTCCCTCCTTCTTTCCTTTCTTCCCTTCAACTTCCAGACCTGAGTTGCACAATCTATCTAGCACAGGTGGGTCTCCTCTCCGCTCCTGTCCTTCCCCTACAAACTTTGGTTCCTTAAGATGTATCCTTTATCATAGTGCTCAGCTACCAAATTGGAACCTTTCTTCAAAGCATGACTAAGGAAGACTTTTCTGACTTTTCCGTCCACCTCAATCACTCATCTTCACTAATTTCTTTATTTATATACTTATTCATGTATTTATAGAGACAGGGTCTTGCTCTGATGCTCAGGCTGGAGTGCAGCGGTGCCATGAGAGCTCACTGCAGCCTCCAACTTCCAAGCTCAAGTGATCCTTCTACCTCAACCTCCTGAGTAGCTGGGACTACAAGCATGTGCCACCACACTCAGCTAAATTTTAACTGTTTTTTTTTTTTTTTAAGAAATGGGGTCTTGCTATGTTGTCCAGGCTGGCCTCAAACTCCTGGGCTTAAGCAATCTTCCCACCTTGTCTCCCAAAGCTCTGGGATTACAGGCCTAAGAACCACTGCACCCTGTCCCCATCTCTCCGTTCTATGAACTCCTTTTGAGAACAGTTCTTGCTTTCACTTTATTACCATGTTTCCTGGAAGTTTGAGTCAACTCTCAAGTGTCCTGGGGGTTGCTTCTGGGGTTTTGGAGCTGTTTGTCTCAGCTCCTTTTTGAGAACCAAGCTCCTGAGACCAGGAACATTCAATCGGTGTAGGTAAACCCTCATCAAACAAGCGTCCAGTTTGTGGAGTATGATGAGGCATGGAGAGAATCACCTATAGAATTTTAGAACCATGAGTTTCAGATTCCATTTGGGGGCAGAGGACAGCAGAGGGAATGCATGAGAATTCAGAGACCCACCTGTTGGCAGTGGATTTTTTTCTTTCTCCACTTGTAGCCTTTGCAAATTCTCTTCCTTCTCCCCACCACCCTTGCTCTGTTCCTGAGTCTCTTGCCTACCGTCGTTCCAAGTCCTGGTGGCTTTCCCAGTCCCTTGAATAAGGGAATAGAGATCCCAGAGGACCTTCCTCTGAGCACCTTCCCTGGGGTGCTGGCACTTAGCAGCACATCTCTGCATCCCCACAAGGGACTGGCCCCAGGAATTTCTTGCTCTTTCAGGAGAGGACTGTCTAAGCTGCCAGGGAAGTAGCTCCGGTTTTTGGTGGTGTTGCAGCCACCTCATGGAAGGCCTGATTTTAGGTTCACACTCGCCCCCTACCCAGACCTCATGGAGTGGTTGCTGCTGTCTCTGGTCCTGAATTAGCTCTATCAGAACTCACTCCCCCCAGAGATTTGTGATTTAGGAGATGTATTAGGTGGACTCAGAGTTCCTAGATTTTCTGGTCCACACTGTGAAAAAGCTGCACCTTGATTTCTCGTTTCAAAAAGTTGCAGGAAGAAGTTCAGCTCCAGAAAAGAAACAAAAACTGGTTGGATCCAGAGATGCCTGAGTTGGAGATGAACTTTGGGAAACACTCCTCATTGTCATACTTAAAACCCTGCTGAGGTGGGGGGAACTTACTCACCATTTTCCACAGGTACGATGTGTGTAGAAGCACGACTGCGACTGTGTCTGCACTGCTCTGACTCCACCTGAACATTCGATGACTCAGCTAACCATTCTAATACAAGCTCTGTGTTCACCTTTGTAAGGGGAGCTTCGGGAACTATCCCCAGTGTTCTCCTTACATGGTGCACGTACTATTACAAAATCCCCTTGTGAAATTCTCCTTGGTTTTGGTCATTGGACAGTCACCCACCAAGCAATTAAACCCATCCATTGTGTGGGTAATGAGGGCTCTCCAGAGAACCAGAACGAATAGGATATCTAGATATCTAATCTATCTATCTATCTATCTATCTATCTATCTATCTATCTATCTATCTATCTATCTGTCTATCTATCTATCTATCATCTTCCATCATCTATTATATCTATCCCTCTATCTATCTTCCATCCATCTTCTATCTATCTTCTATCTACCTCTAATTCATTTATTCATTTTATGTATGTATGTATCTGTCTATCTATATCTATCTATCATCTATCATCTCTCTCTCTACTTGTATATCTACCTACCCATCTCTATCATCTATCTCTAGCTTATCTATTTATCTATCTATCTTTCTTTCTTTCTTTTTTTTTCTGAAATGGAGTTTCTTTTTTTCTGAAATGGAGTTTCTCTCTTGTCACCCAGGCTGGAGTGCAATGGCGCAATCTGCGCTCACTGAAACCTCTGCCTTCCAGGTTCAAGCGATTCTCCTGCCTCAGCCTCCCAAGTAGCTGGAATTACAGGCATGTGCCACCACGCTAAGCTAATTTTTGTATTTTTTTTTTTTTTTTTTTGTGGAGACAGGGTTTCACCATGTTGGTCAGGCTGGTCTCGAACTCCTGACCTCAGGTGATCCACCTGCCTTGGCCTCCCAAAGTGCTAGGATTATAGATGTGAGCCGTCGTGCCCAGCCTCTCTCTCTCTCTCTCTCTCTGTGTGTCTATATCTGTCTATCTATCATCTATCTATCTCTGTTATCTATCTCTCTGTCATGTGTCTATATCTCTATCTACCTAGTTATCTCTCTATCTCTCCATCAATCTCTATTACATCTCTCCCTATCTTCCTAGCTATCTTATCTATCTATCTATCTATCTATCTATCTATCTATCTATCTATCTATCTATCTATCTATCTATCTCTGTAATCTATCTCCCTGTCATGTGTCTGTATCTCTTTCTCCCTAGTTATCTCTCTATCATCTTTCTCCCTAGTTATCTCTCTATCATCTTTCTCCCTATATCCCTAGCTATCTCCTCTATTATCTATCTATCTATCTATCTATCTATCTATCTATCTATCATCTATCATCTCTCTCTCCATCCGTTCATCCATATGTCATCTATTTTAAGAAATTAGCTTATGTGATTGTAGGAATGGCAAGTCCAGAATCTACAGGAGAGGTCAGCAGGCTGAATATCTGGGTGAGTGTTGATGTGGCAGAATTGAGGCTGAATTTCACAGGGCAGCAGGTGGGAAACTCAGGCAGGGCTTCCATGTTGCAGCCTTGGGACAGAATCCCTTCTCCTTCAGGGAACCTTATTCTTTGCCTGTAAGGCCTTCAACTGATTGGATGAGGCCCATCACATTAGAGACAATTATCTGCTTTATTCAGAGTTTACCAAGAGGATGTACTGTAATCTGTATTTACATTTATTGGAGTGCCCCTTCCACAAGTAACCCTTGTGGAAGATAGGGTTAAAATATCCCTCCATTGGATTCTGCTATTTCACTCTTTATTGTGAATAACCACCCATGGGTGGATTGAGGGTTAACCACATAAAAAAAAAAAAAACCCTTCACAGCAACATCTAGACTGGTATTCCACCAAACATCTCAGCACCATAAGCTTAATCAAGTTGACACATGAAATTATCCATCACAGAAGGGAAAGCTCATACTGGGTGAAAATTTTAAAAAGTGACGCAAGAGGTAGAATATCTACTCTTTTATGACTCAGATTTGCTATCACCTCCTCTGAAAGGGCTCCCTGGTCCTTCTGCATCCTATCTTCACAGGGATAGATGAGGTGCCTCTTCTCAGAAACCGGTTGAACCCCTTGTGGGTACCCCCTTTACCACGCTGTGTGACAGCAACCCATTTGCATGTCTAGCTGCCCTATTAACAGTGGAGCATTTACCATGGATGTTTTTGAAGAGCATCGAAGAAAGAGAACTGGTGCCTGGTTGACCACACATGTTCTCCTTACTACTCAGAAGTGATACACAGGGGGTCTTTGAATAACGTCGTTTTGTTCAATGTTGTTTCATTATAACGGTGATGAGAAAACAAACAAACAAACAGATTCCTGGCTGGGGCCATTGTCTGTGTGCAGTTTGTATGTTTTCCCCTTGCCTGTCTGGGTTTTCTTCAGGTACTTGGATTTTTCTCCCACATCCCAAGGAAGTGTGAGTTAGGTGAGCTGGCATGTCTACGTTCTCCAAGTCTGCATGAAGATGGGTGTATGTAGGAGTGTACTCTGTGATGGAATATGGTGTCTTGGCCAAGGCTGGTTCTTGCCTTGTACCCCGAGATGCTAGGATAGGCTCTAACCACCTGCAACCCTGAGCTGAAATGAGTGGGTTGGCGAGTGAGGAAATAAATAAATACAAATTCTTGTCAAATAAAATTTTGTGAAGTATGTGATAATCACACAAATGCTAGACAATAAATGATGTGATACGCAAGAGTTCAGTGGGGCTGGCACATTTGTGAGTGCTGTTGAACCGCGTGGTGGCAGGAAGCGTGTCTTACAATTCTCGCTTTGCAAACGTTTATTCCTTAATCTATCACCACCATGAGGACTATGTCACTCACTGATTCACCAAAAATTGGATAAACAATTAATTGTTTCTCTTAATCAATTATTTTACATATTTATCTATTTATTTATTTATTTATTTTGAGACCAGATTATGAGATGGGCCAGTTTTTGTATTTTTGGTAGAGACAAGGTCTCCCTCTGTTACCCAGGCTGGTCTCGGACTCCTGGACTCAAGTGATCGACCTGCCTCAGTCTTCCAAAGTGCTGTGATTACAGGCATGAGCCACCATGCCAGGCCTAATCTTTCTTGACTATATTTATAACGCACACTTATTTCAATGTTTAATACTAGCAGCATTTTGGGTCTAGAAGGTTGGTGACGTTTTTGTGACCAGAGGCATGCCGAGGGAACTGAACTCTTGTTTGTATCAATTTGCCTGTGGTAAAAGTGGTTTTGTTGTATATTGTTTCACTTAAAGCCACAGTTTCCAAGAACCTGTGGAGGACATTAATTGAGGACTTACTTCAGTCTACATTTATTTCAGTAGCCCCTGCCCCTAGGAAGGTAAGATTAAACTATCCCTCAATTGGGTTTTGCTATATAACTCTTTTTGTAAATAACCGCCCTATCTTTTTTTTTACTTTAATTTCTGGGATACATGTGCAGAACGTGCAGGTTTGTTACATAGGTATATATGTGCCATGGTGGTTTGCTGCACCTATCAACCCGTCATCTAGGTTTTAAGCCCCACATGCATTAAGTATTTGTCCTAATACTCTCCCTCCCCTTGCTCCCCATCCCCTGATGGTTTCCGGTGTCACTCTTCAAAAGGCTACATATAACTCATGCTGTACATTACATATCTTAAAATAATTATGTGAAGGATTAACAAAACCCAACAATGCTATTAAAAAAATAATGGATTGTCAAATTATGGCCCATGAGTCAAATCTAGCCCACTGACTGTTTTTGTGAATAAAATTTGATTGGAGCACAGCCATGCCCATTCAAAGAATACAATAATAATAACCACCCACAGGTGGATTGAATAGGTGAGTTTTAGAAGGTGGTATTTTCTAAATCCCCTCTTAAGTGGGGCTGGGCTTAGCTGCCATGTGAGCTAAGGAAGCCAGGGTGGGGGTCAGGTCCTCTGGGTCTTGTAGATATGACAGACAGAAGAATTCAGCTATTTGGAATTTTAGATATTTGAAGATTTTAGATATTTGGGTGAAAGCTCTCTACAACAACAATTACAAAATGCTGTTGAAAGAAATCAGAGACGACACAAATAGAGGGAAAAACATTCCATGCTCATGATTTGGAAGAATTAAATTTGTAAAAATGGCCATGTGGTCCAAAGGAATTTACAGAATTAATGCTATTCTTATGAAACTACCAATGACATTCTTCTGAGAATTAGAGAAAACTGTTCTAAAATTAATATGGAACCAAAAAAGAGCCTGAATAGACAAAGTAGTCCTAAGCAAAAGGAACAAAGCCAGGGACCTCACACAACCTGACTTCAAACTATACTATAAAGCTATAGTAACCAAAACAGCTTGGTACTGGTACAAAAACAGACACTTAGACCAATGGAACAGAATAGAAAACTCAGAAATAAAGCCATACACCTACCATCATGTGATCTGCAACAAGGCTGACAAAAACAAGCAATGGGGAAAAGGCTCCTTATTCAACAAACGGTGCTGGGATAACTGGCTAACCATGTGCAGAAGATTGAAGTTGGACTCGTATGTTTTACCATATACAAAAATTAACTCAAAATGGATTAAATATTTAAATATAAGACCTCAAACTCTAAAAATCCTGAAAGACAGCTTAGGAAATACCCTTCTTGTCATCAGTCTCAGCAAAAAATTTTTGGCTAACTCCCCAAAAGATATTGGAAGTCATGAAAACAGTTTAGGAAAAGTTCTAGGGAGGTGGGTTCAAGCCAAAACCTTGCTGCAGTTAAATCTCTTATGAACAGTCAATAAATGCAAAGTGTGGATTCAAAGCTGAATGTAGAAGATATGGTTCAAGGGGGTAGGAGCTGAGTAAAAACAGACAGGAAGTATGCACAAAGCAAAAAGGATCTAAGACAATTGTTGGGAGGAAAGGGTGTGTCTTGTCGGCTGTAATTCATGGAATATAAACTTGGACTGACTTAAGGTCACCAGATCAAGTGTGCAGATGTGGGATATTTTCTGTCTTTTGTACTTCCCCCTGAGGTAAGTGATTCATGGAGAAAATCAGCTATGGACTTCAACGCAATATTAGTTTTGAGTCACTGAAATTATTTAGATCTAGGTTTTTGGACCTTCCCATTTGTCAGAGATTTTCTTTATAACCTTGACATAAGTTGGAAACATTCTTATGTATATATTTAATATTTAATTTAAAAAATAAGATGAGGGCCAGGCGCGGTGGCTCAAGCGTGTAATCCCAGCACTTTGGGAGGCCGAGACGGGCGGATCACGAGGTCAGGAGTTCGAGACCATCCTGGCTAACACGGTGAAACCCCGTCTCTACTAAAAAATACAAAAAGCTAGCCAGGTGAGGTGGCTGGCGCCTGTAGTCCCAGCTACTCGAGAGGCTGAGGCAGGAGAATGGCGTAAACCCGGGAGGCAGAGCTTGCAGTGAGCTGAGATCCAGCCACTGCACTCCAGCCCAGGCGACAGAGCGAGACTCCATCTAAAAAAAAAAAAAAAAAAGATGAAATAATGAACTTTATGGAAGAGGAGGAAATGAAATTGTGCTCAGCTTTCCTATCTTTGATTGGCTCATGGCCTTTGGTATACATCAATACCTCAAAAATGGATAATAATCTTTTTATCTTCACCCAAAAAGAGGAAAGCAGGTGGGAGGGGGAGATGGTCATGCCCGTCTAGACAACTATGGAGCTGAACTCAACCTGAATGCCTGAGGGAAGTTATACCTAATAACAGTACCTCAAGTTCCATAGCATTTACATTCTATGCCTTTGAAGCCACAAAGAGATAGGGTCTCACTCTGTCACTGAGGCTGGAGTGCAGTGGCATGATCATAACTCACTGCAACCTTTTACTCCTGGGTTCAAATAATCTCCTTGCCCCAGCCTCCCAAGTAGCTGGGACTACAGGCACGCATCACCATGCACTGTTAATTTTTTTATTTTTTGTAGAGACAGGGTCTTGCTATATTGCCTAGCTTAGTCTCAAACTCCCGGCCTCAAGCGATCCTCCCGCCTCAGTCTCCCAAAGTGCTGGGATTACAGACATAAGACACTGTGCCCGGCCTTCCTTTATTGACTCATCAGAAAGCTATGTGCTTCTTTTCCTTTGACACACCATGTATATAACCTGAGTCTGTAGTGTAGGAGTTACAGAAGTATGGATTCTTAGTCATTCATCATTGATAGATAATGTCGTGTCTGAAGATGTAGCTGAGCATGGCTTAAGTAAATGCAAATACCTCCACCAGCCTGTGTAGATCGGAATCTAGAATGTACATGCCACCTGCTCGATGGTGATTAATCAATTAATTCATTCAATGACTCCTTATTGAATGCCAATACTATACTAGCTTGGTAACTTTTATTTATTTATTCATTATTATTATTATCATTATTATTTTGAGATGGAATCTCACTCTGTCTCCCAGGCTGGAGTTCAGTGGCGCAATCTGGGCTCACTGCAACCTCTGCCTGCCGGGTTCAAGCAATTCTCCTGCCTCAGTCTCCCAAGTAACTGGGACTACAGTCACCTGCCACCACGCCCAGCTAATTTTTGTATTTTTAGCAGAGACAGGGTTTCAGCATATTGGCCAGGGTGGTCTTGAACTCCTGACCTTGTGATCCACCTGCCTTGGCCTCCCAAAGTGCTGGGATTACAGGCGTGAGCCACTGTGCCAGGCCCAGCTTGCTAACTTTTAAGTGCTAGGAAGATTTCCAGGTCAATAGTCAAAACAAAGTATCCAAAGGGTAAGGTGATAGTTGGTGACAAGCCAGCAAAGCAGTCCTCTTGTCTACCCAGCACCAAATGGCAAGGCTGCACTTGTTCAACAAGACAGACAGAGTGTGTCCAGGAGCTGGAAATGAACGGAAATCGAGGCAGATAGCATCAGAGAAATCTACAAGAAGGTAGTGAGCCCTTGGGCACTGTTCTGAGTTGAATTGTACCCCCCTAAAATTCCTGTGTTGAAGTCCTGGCCCCCAGTGTCTCCAAATGTGACCTTATTTAGCAATAGGTTTACTGTAAACGTCCTTAGTTATGATGATCATACTATAATATGATCAGGGTCCTTACTGATAAAAGGAGCTGGGAGTGGATGTTAACACCTGTAACTTTGGGAGGCCGAAGGGGGAGGATCGTTTGAGGCCAGGAGTTTGGGAGGCCAGAACTTTGGGAGGCCGAAAGGGGGAGGATCACTTGAGGCCAGGAGTTCAAGACCAGGCTGGTCAACAAAGCAAAAACTGTCTCTACAAAAAATGATTAAAGAGTTCACTAGGCCTGGTGGCTCATGCCTGTAGCCTAGCTACTCAGGAGGCTGACGTGGGAGAATCATTTGAGAACCAGGGGTTGGAGCCTGCAATGAGCTCTTGTCCTGCCATTGCATTCCAACCTGGGAGACAGAGCTGGACTCTATCTCTAAAAACAAAAAAGAAAATTTGAACATAGACCACACACAGGGAGAAAATGCTGAGGGTAGAGATCTACAAGCCAAGAGACAGCAAAGATTGCCTGCAAAGCCGCCAGCAACTAAGGGACAGGCCTGGAGCAGATCCTCCCTCACAGCCCTCAGAAGGAACTAACCCTGCCAGCAACTTGATCTTGGATTTCCAGCCTGCAGAACTGTGAGACAAAAAATGTCTACTGTTAAAGCAGTCTACTTTATGGCACTTTCTTATAACAGTCCTAGAAAACTAATACAGGTAGCAGCCTGACCTGTTCCTGTTCCTGAAACAGGGTCAACTAGAAAGATGGCAAGAACCTAGCCAGGTGCTGGGTCTAGGGAGACAAGTACTATGTCATAAGGCAGGGACCCACATATCTGGAGTAGAAGGTCTTGATGCAGAGGGATACATGCTACTGAGTTCTGGAATCCTGAATTTTCTTTCTTTTTCTTTTTCTTTTTTCTTTTTTTTGAGACAGAGTATCACTCTTGTCACCCAGGATGGAGTGTAATGGCACAATCTCCACTCACTGCAACCTCTGCCTCCTGGGTTCAAGTAATTCTTCTGCCTCAGCCTCCTGAGTAGCTGGAATTATAGGCACCCACCACCACTCCTAGCTAATTTTTGCATTTTTAGTAGAGATGGGGTTTCACCATGCTGGCCAGGAGGGTCTCGAACTCCTGACCTCAGGTGATCCACCCATCGCAGCCTCCCAAAGTGCTGGGATTACAGGCATGAGCCACCGCACCTGGCCGAGTCCTGAATTTTCTATATTCATAGATTGAGGTAGACCTGGGTCCTGGGTGTGAATCCACTGCACCTGTAGCTGATGTTGTGTGTTCTCTCCGAATATTCCTTTTTCTGGCTCTGTGGCTTTCTCTAGATTTTGCAAGCCTCCCTCCTAACTGTGCACACCTGCCACCTTCTTCAGCAGATTATCCTGGGGCCACCGTGGCTTTATCCAGAGGCACCAGCCCCAAAAGTACCTGGGAGTTTACATTCTCCCAAGGCTTCCTTTTGTCGATGTCTTGAGGCAGAACAAACCCTGTGGACTAAGTTATGCTCCATGGGTATTAGTTTCAAATTGCTGCTGTAACAAATTGCCATAAATTTGGTAGCTTAAAAACAACACAGTACATGCCGGGCATGGTGGCTTATGTCTGTAATCCCAGTACTTTGAGAGGCCAAGGCAGGTAGATCACCTGAGGTCAGGAGTTTGAGACCAACCTGGACAACATGACAAACCCCATCTCTACTAGAAATATAAAAATTAGCCAGGTGTGGTGTGGTGGCAGGCACCTGTAATCTCAGCTGCTCAGGAGGCTGAGGCAGGAGAATTGCTTGAACCTCGGAGGCAGAGGTTGCAGTGAGCCAAGATTGTGCCATTGCACTCCAGCCTGGCGGACAGAGCGAGACTCCATCTCAAAATGAAAACAAAAGCAAAACAAAAACAAAACCCCCAAAACAAAACAAAACAAAACAAAACAATACAGTACAGTACAAATGTATTATCCTCCTTTTCTATAATTTCATCTTAGGTCAGGTTGTCTAAGAATACACTCTGAGAGAAGGAAGCAATTTTCTGAGGATGTACTCCCAGGAGAAACTGATTGGGGGGTGGGGGGTGGGCGGATGCAGGATAGGAAAATGGAAGAGGCCAAGCAAGGAGGGTCTAATTTCTGGTGAAGTTCCATCATCAGCCTCATCTCATGGAGGGAACTCTAGTGAGGTAGATAGAATAATGGCACCCCCACAGACTTCAGGCCTTAATCTCTGGAACCTGCAACAGTTACCTTCCTTGGAAATAGGGTCTTTGCAGATGTCATTAAAGGGAAGGTCTTGAGAAGGGGACATGATCCTGGATTATCTGGGTGCAGCCTAAATGCAGACACAAGTGTCCTTATAAGAGAGAGGCAGAGTGAGATTCAACATATGGGGGCGGGGGGGGGTGTGGCGGGCATGGTGGCTCACACCTGTAATCCCAGCACTGTGGGAGGCTGAGGCAGGCAGATCACCTGAGGTCTGGAGTTTGAGACCAGCCTGGCCAACACGGGGAAGCCCCATCTCTACTAAAAATACAAAAATTAGCCGGGTGTGGTGGCACACGCCTGTAATCCCGGCTACTCGGGAGGCTGAGGCAGGAGAATTGCTTGAACCTGGGAAGCAGAGATTGCAGTGAGCCGAGATCTCGCCACTGAGCTCCAGCCTGGGTGACAAAGTGAGACTCTGTCTCAAAAACAAACAAACAAACAAACAAACAGCATAGAGGAAGGAAAAGACAGTGTGAAGGTGGAGGTGGAGATCAGAATGATGCAGCCACAAGCCAAGGAATGCCAGTGCCTATCAGAAACTGAAGGAAGCAAGGAATGGGTCTTGCCCAGAGCCTCCAGAGAGGGCAAATAAGGTCCATGCAGTAGTTTTTTCAAAGCTACCAGAGTAATCTGATCTAACACATCATTTCTCTCTGTGCACCAAGCACTGCCTGTAGGACAGACATAGCCTGCATTTGTGATTTCTCAACTGAGTGCCCCACTGAGTCTGGAGGGCTGATTAAAACCCAGATTACTGGGCCCCACTGTCAGACTCTCTGATCCAGTAGGTCTGGAGTGGGACCTGAGAAATTGCCCTTTAAACAAGCTCCCAGGAGATGCAGATGCTGCTGGTTCTAAGAGCACATTTTGAGATGCATTTCTTGCATACACACAGCCCAACACAGGATGTGTGTGTGCTGACGGTATATAAGCCACGTGCTGCCTGTCAGCAGAGGAAGCCATTGGCTGCGTGAGGGTCAGAAGGGGCTCCATTTTTCTGAGCCTTGATGGGTGAGGAGGTTTTCACTGGAGGAGATGGCGATCTACAGGAAGCAGGAGCAAAGGAACCGAGGTGGGTTAATGCACAGACAGTGTCTACGTTTGAGACTCAATGAGAAGTTGATATGGAAGGGGAATGGTCAGAGAGAAGGCAGGAGATTTTGGCTTAGGAACAGGAGAGTTCCTGTTCCTGAAACAGGGCCATTCTCCCAAGGCTTCCCATGGTCGACGCCCAACACCGAACAGGAATTGGTGTCCCTTGGGAGTATTAACCGTGGACCTCTGGCCTCCAGAACGTTGAGATAATGAATGGTGTGGTAATCTGTTACAGTAGTCTCTAGAGACGAATCTGTGCCCACCCTTGGTTCTATTTGCCTTGCTTGGAGGTCAGCCAGGCAAGATTTGCCCAGGGCCACCTCTATGCATATATCATACATTTCTCTCCAGAGTTAGAGGAGAAGCCAAATTGTAATTCTACCTTTGGAAGCACGGAAATACAACCTCAGGGTGTTTGTCATTTGTACGTGGTTTTCAATGTACTTATTTTATTAATAAGTCAAATGACAGCACAAGTTATGGCATCGCTTCCCATTCAATGGCCTTTACTCCCAGTGGGCCTGGTTCTTACTATAATTTCCTATCTGCAAGAGACTCAGGCAATGTAAGTGGGAAATACTTCGGTGCCAGTTACCAGGCATACATTTGGCCTGATAAATAGCAAAGCTGTTTAATTTAAACATGCTTTTAGAGAATTACACCAAAGAGAATGTTGTAGCCAGGCACAGGGGCTCACACCTGCAATCCCAGCATTTTGGGAGGCTGAGGTGGAAGGATTGCTTGAGGCCAGGAGTTTGAGACCAGCTTGGGCAATATAGCATGAGCTCATATCCATAAAAATAAAAACAATAAAAAAATTAGAGGGGTGTGGTGGCCCATGGTTGTAGTGACAGCTACTTGGGAGGCTGAGGCAGGAGGATTGCTTGAGCTCAGGAGTTCAAGGCTGCAGTGAGCCATGATTGTGCCACTGCACTCCAGCCTGCGCGACAGAGTAAGACCCTGTCTCTAACACAAAACAAAACAAAAATATCATGAATTGACAGAACTGAATTGATTTTTTTGTTAATTCAAGAACAAAATGTGTTCCCGTTGCTGGATCCACACTGATAATCTGAGTATGATGGAACAGATTAGAGAAAAATAATATAAAGTAGCCAGTTGAGAGCTCAGGTTAAAATACCATTGTTTAACTGTCCACTTAGTATTTCGTGAACTAAATGCAGCCCACAATGGGTCCAACTTAATGATCAGTTTTGTTTTTAAGCAAATAGTATTCTATAAAGCTTCAATGTAGTAATAAATAGTGCTTTTGCAATTGCTCTGATTTCAAATGTCTGTATGACATCTTGGTGAAATCATTCCAGAATCAGAAGCTCCTTTTAAGTGAGGAGTAAGGGAGAGAAAAGACCCCAACCTTGACGTAATTAACCACAGGAGTTTGAATGCATTTTTCTCTTTCGATGTGGAAGGAACTAGGTCTCACTCAACTGAACTCGTGACCTGGCACTCAGAAAGCTCTCCACAAACATTTGGCCACAACTGGGGGTTCATTTCAGTTCAACAAACACAAAGCAGTCCAAAGATTCTAGCGTTGTCGCAGTAAAAAGTGGTTTGGGTAGGGTAAGAAAATCTACTTCTGGCCACTGGTGGTTTTGCATAAATTAGACTTGTAAATAAGCCAGAGCGCCTGCTTTGTGAGTGAAACCTTTGTTTATTTAGGACTCCGTCAAAAGAAGCCCTGGCATTTTGAGCCTTGTCAAACTTCTCAGCAGTATCCAGTTTTCTAGGTCCAATATCTGTCTGGGTTACTTGCCTGGAGCCACAGTCTACCCGGAGGGCAGAAGGCTTCTTATAAGGACTCTTGATTCTCTTCGTTTCTCTGAGCCCAGGATTTTTATCAGCAAGCCTGTTCCTTCCGTTTTGATGGCATGTGATTTAGGAGGGTGTCGTCCATCCTGTTTGGCTTCACTGAGTGAACTCAGCTTTCACATTATGAGTGCTGGCCCTGCTGTCTGGGGTTTATCCAGAACGTCCTTAGCTTGTCTTTCTGACTTGTTCTTCCTCTTGGCGCTCCAGTATACTTAATCCATTCCCCCTCCCCTCCTCCATCTTTTTTGGCACCATTTTTTCCCCCTAATCACCTTGCTTAATGATTCAGTATGGGCCACGTGCAGGGGTTCATGCCTGTACTCCCAGCTCCTTGGGAAGCTGAGGCAGGAGGATGGATCGCTTGAGCCCAGGAGTTTGAGACCCGCCTGGGCAACATAGCGAGATCCTGTCTCTAGAAAACATTTTTTTGAAATTAGCTGGATGTTCTGCGTGCCTGTAGTACTAGCTGCTCAGGAGGCTGAGGTGGGAGGATCTCTTGAGCCCAGGAGTTGGAGTTGAATCTTGGAGTCCAGGAGTTAGGGGTTACAGTGGGCTGTGATCACACCACTGTACTCCAGTCTGTTCAACAGAGCGAGACCTTGGGTGGAATTGGAAGCTACAGTGGTTTGGAGGTTACAGTGGGCTATGATCGAGCCAGTGTACTTCAGCCTATGCAACAGAGTGAGACCTTGTCTCTTAAAAAAAAAAAAGAAGGGTGGCAGGGTGCCAGGCGGGGTGGCTTGCGCCTGTAATCCCAGTACTTTGGGAGGCCGAGCGGGGTGGATCACGAGGTCAGGAGATGGAGACCATCCTGGCCAACACGGTGAAACTCCATCCCAACAAAAAACTAAAAATACAAAACATTGGGGGGCGGGGGGGGGAGGGCAGTGAGCCGAGATCATGCCACTGCACTCCAGCCTGAGTGACAGAGTAAGACTCCGTCTCAAAACAAAACAAAAAAAGATTTAATGTGAACTAAATGATGCTCCTGGCTTTGACTCTGACATCCCTAGTTTGATGGGAATTGGGATACATGCTCTGTGACTCCAGTCACCCTCCCCACAATGTCCACTTGAGTCCAGGAGGCCAGTTAGCCCACTCCTCCTGCACCTGCCTCATTCCCTCAAAAATGGGGAATTGCACCATTCATTAATAAATCCCTTGGGAAAAGAGAGGCATAGGCAAGCAGATCAAGCACTGGACTTGTTTTCTTTTCTTTTTTTGAGATGGAGTCTGGCTCTGTCATACAGGCTGGAGTGCAGTGGTACAATCTCAGCTCGCTGCAAATTCTACCTCCCGGGTTCAAGTGATTCTCCTACCTCAGCCATCTGAGTAGCTGGGACTACAGGCACGCACCACCACACCCAGCTAATTTTTGTATTTTTAGTAGAGATGGGGTTTCGCCACATTGGCCAGGCTGGTCTTGAACTCCTGGCCTCAAATGATCTGCCCACCTCAGCCTCCCAAAGTGCTGGGATTACAGGCATGAGCCACGGAACCCAGCTGGGACTTGTTTCTTCTTCTCCTTTCTTTTATGGACTTTCTGTTCATTTCCCCAGGATCTGTCTTCCCAGCTCAGTACATCTGGCCTTAGTGATGTTCCTCACACATCCTTAGTTCACTTCTCACTTGTACGTATTCCTAGCCTAGTTTGATTGAAACCAAATGTACATCCATGGCTCAATTTCTCCATCCAAGGACTTGCTTTTGAGTCATTCTTCAGGGAGCCCTGATCCCTAAAAGCCTGCTCCAGGAGGATCCCTAGGTCACACCTTCCCTTTTTTTTTTTTTTCTTGAGATGAAGTCTTGCTCTTGTTGCCCAGGCCAGAGTGTAGTAGTATGATCTCAGCTCACTGCAACCACCACCTCCCCGGTTCAAGCGATTCTCCTGCCTCAGCCTCCCGAGTCGCTGGAATTACAGGCATATGCCACTGTGGCAGGCTAATATTTGCATTTTTAGTAGAGACGGAGTTTTACCATGTTGGCCAGCCTGGTCTCAAACTCCTGACCTCAATTGATCTGCCTGCTTTGGCCTCTCAAAGTGCTGGGATTACAGGTGTGAGCTACTGCACCCAGCCTGAAGGGCATTATTCTACCACGCTCGGCTAATTTTTGTATTTTTAGTAGAAACCAGGTTTCATCATGTTGGCCAGGATGGTCTCAAACTCCTGACCTCAGGCGATCTGCCCGCCTCGGCCTCCCAAACTGCTGGGATTACAGGCATGAGCCTGACCACCTTCCCTGTTTTTGCTGACTGAGTTCCTGTGTGTGATTTCCTTTACCCCTTTCCCTGGACTTCAGCTTCCATTGTTTCTCATCCTCAGTCCTTCTAGCAACCCAAGTCCCTCAACAAAAACGGAGACATTTTTTATTCTTGACCGTTTCGTCTTCGCTCTTTGACAAGACCCTATCTCAGATGAAAACTCTTGGTGATTCTTGGATTTTTCCAGATACACAGAGTTCTGTGTATCTGACCTAAAGCCATGCTTATTGGCCTCTTGGGGCTCTCCAATGACACAGAAGACCTGTGATAGTGAATGTTTTCTTGCATTGTGATGAGCAATTGCCAAGTTCCTAGGTACTGCCCCATGCCTGATTTGCTGAACTTCTGCTATTAACCTGGCTGGTACCCTTCCCTCAGTGCCTAGGGTTGGAAAATGCTCACCTTGTTCCCTCACTGCTCCTGTTTTACTCCAGAAGGCTGCCATGCTTGACCAACACATCCTGAGATACAACTTTGTATTTGTTTGCTTGTTCATTTGTTTCAAGAGCCTAGAATTTTAAGTAGTCCAGACAGCAAAAATGCAAGCAAGAACACACATAGAAATACAGAGGAAAACAATTCCATGCCATATGGGAGATGATACTGAAACTCATTCAGAAATATATTTAATGCCTGGGATGTTCTCAAATGTTTTCTTAACACTTACAGTTGACTAAAATGACTTTATGCCCCTGTGTTTTTCTTTTATCTGGCTGTCTTTAGATCCATGAGTCGTGACTTATAATGCAACACAACTATGTTTTAAAATAAATTTACCATGTTGGTTATTATTTGTTCGTATTATGGTTTGTAATTTTCAAAGCTCTTTCTTACAGCTTAGTATATTTCATGAAAATGCGTACTGTGTTTTGAAGCAATCCATGAGAGTTTCTGGATTTTTTCCAATGTTGCAGCCATTGCAAAACATTTTGGAAATATTGATTTGATTTGGGTTAAAAGACATGCAAAATGAAGGGTATTATTCTTTTTTTTTTCTTTTTTTTGAGATACAGTCTCACTCTGTTACCCAGGCTGGAGTGCAGTGATGTGATCTCAGCTCACTGCAACCTCCGCTTCTCCAGTTTAAGCCATTGTCCTGTCTCAGCCTCCCAAGTAGCTGGAATTACAGGCAGGTGCCACCGTGTCCGGCTAATATTTGCATTTTTAGTAGAGATGGGGTTTCACCATGTTGGCCAGGCTGGTCTCAAACTCCTGACCTCAAACGATCCACCTGCCTCAGTCTCCCAAAGTGCTGGGATTACAGGTGTGAGCCACCATGCCCAGCCTGAAGGGTATTATCCTACTAAACTAGAAGAGTAGTATTTAAATGTTTGTGAGCCTCAGAATCTTGTTAAAAACTGGAAAGCTTGTTACCACACAAATCACTCCCTCAGGAACCCACCACCCAGTCCAGTTTCTGATTAAGTCTGGGTAGGGTCTTGTGCTTTGCTTTTCTGGAACGTTCCCAAGAAGATGTCAATGCTTCTGGTCCAGGGACCACGTTTTGAAAAGCACTGGACTAAAAAACCAGTTCTTGACCCTAGCTGGATAAGCAGAACACATGCAAAACTCTTCAAAAACGCAAAAGGAAGCAGCTGCAAAAATGGTCACAGCAGACATGTATGTGATTGTGCTAAATTAGAAACAAGCTCAATGTCCAATGGCAGGAGAACAGAGAAGTCAATTGTGGTGGATTTGTATAGTGGATCGCCAAAGGAACATGAAAAATGGATGAACTAGGGTTATATTTATCAATATGGAGAAATCTTACAAATATAAGACAAAGAAAAAAGGAAGTTGTACAGGAATGAATATAGTATATTATTTGTTTATGATTCAAGAATTTGCACAATAATGTGATGGGTCATTTTGATGCATATATGATCAACATATAATGAACCATAAATACACCTATAAAAAGACATAAATCCAGGGAAAGAACATTGTGACTGGGTGAGGGTAGGTTGTTGGGGAGTCGATAATGCCACTGGTGGTGCGGGGGATGCTTCAAATGTATGTGCAAGACTTCCTTTCTTAAACTGGGTGGTGAGTTCACAAGTATATGTTACATTATTCCTCAAACCTTTTTGCAATATGAAAAGTGATACATGTATATCTCTCCCAGTTCCCACCTAGGGGTGCTTCAATTTACGAAACTCTACCTATGATCCTCATACACAAATTATTGCTGTATTCCTGCTGAAATATACCGCATATATTTGACTCCCCGCGGTAGTACTCGACCATTTATTTCAATAATCAGACTTAATAATAGATACCTTTGAAAATAAATTATATGTTTGGAAACGGCCTACTGACAAAATCTTGTCACAATGGAGAAGGTCAAAAAGAAGGTATTGAAGGCTCTGAAAATGGTTTGTAAGGAGGAATGCAAATATTGACTTTTTTTTTTGAGACGGAGTCTCGCTCTATTGCCCAGGCTGGAGTGCAGTGGTGCGATCTCGGCTCACTGCTACCTCCGCCTCCCAGTTTCAAGCGATTCTCCTGCCTCAGCCTTCCATGTAGCTGGGACTACAGGTGCATGCCACCATGCCTGGCTAATTTTTTATATTTTTAGTAGAGATGGGGTTTCACTGTGTTAGCCAGGATTGTCTCGATCTCCTGACCTCGTGATCCGCCTGCCTTGGCCTCCCAAAGTGCTGAGATTACAGGAGTGAGCCACCGCGCCCAGCCAGTATTAACTCTTTATAAGGCTACTTTGAACGGATGATACAAACATATATAACCTGAGAGATTTGTTACCCAATTGATTGCATTTATTTATAGAGAGTCCTTGAACACAAGTAAAATTATCAAACCATAGATTGAAGGAAAGAAGGCAATATTTCATAGCTTTGTTTCTGAGAAGTTAATTAAAAAAAAAAAAAAAACTCTACAAAAATCTTTAAACTTAGCCTGCCAAATACACGTAACATCCCTAGGATGATGTTGTTCTAATGTTGATTTGGGGGCATTTTCTGAATTTTGCCAAGAGTAAAAGAATGGAGGGGTTTTTTTTTCAGTAGGATTCTCACTTTTAGCCCCTTCATGATGAAAGATGCTGCCATTAGAGAAAGCATAAAATGTGTGATATTGGTTTGGTGTTTGGGTGGTGGGCTTTGAGGATACTGGTATCAGAAACTGAGAAGTTACAGGCGCATGTTATACAACAGATAAACAAAAAAGTATTGTCTGATGTGGATGAACCTGGAGAACATTATGCTAAGTGAAACAAACCAGACACAGAAAGACAAATAGTGCATGTTCTCATTTATATGTGAAATCTAAAGCAATCGAACTCATTGAAGCAGAGAACACAGTGCTTACGACAGGCTGGGGGTAGGGGCAATGAAGAGGTATTGGTCAAGGGACACAGAGGTTCCGTTAGACAGGAGGGATCATATAATAAGTGTTTGAGGTGGTAGATAGGTTAATTAGCTTGATTCAATCATTCTGTGCTGTGCCTATGTATCCGAGCATCAATTTCACCCCATAAATAGATACAATTATAACTTGTCAATTTAAAAAGTACTGTTGGCCGGGCATGGTAGTTCACACCTGTAATCCCAGCACTTTGGGAGGCCGAGCCTGGCGGATCATGAGGTCAAGAGATCGAGACCATCCTGGCTGACATGGTGAAACCCTGTCTCTACCAAAAATACAAAAATTAGCTGGGCATGGTGGTGCATTCCTATATTCCCAGCTGCTCGGGAGGCTGAGGCAGGAGAATCGCTTGAACCCAGCAGGCGGAGATTGCAAGGAGCCCAGATCACGCCATTGCACTCCAGCCTGATGACAGAGTGAGACTTCGTCAAAAAAAAAAAAAAAAAAAAAAAGAAGAGGAAGAAAGGAAAATATTGTCTAGCATAACTTGGAAGGCAGACTGAATATATCTAAGGCTGCCGCCCTGGTGGAAGAAGTCAGAAAACAGGATGTCACTGGTGTGTGTGGAATTCCTCCTTAACAGAGAAGACTGGGAGGGCTTTTTGTTGTTGTTGTTTTGTGGTTTTCTGGTCCTCATTTTATCACCACTGTGTATATTAAATGTATGGAAGGCAGATGATTTCTTGTTTTTTATGTGTACAACTGATCATATCTTGACGTGCTTCATAAAAACTGGGGAAATGGCTGTTGTCTTTCTGAGCGCCCATGCTTTGCACAGATGTAGTTTCAGGTGAGACTTTGGGTGGTCTCTCTTAAGGGGGAGATGGATATATTCTAGGTGTAGAAAAAAATAATGCATATGAACCAGGTGCAGTAGCTCATGCCTGTAATCCCAGCACTTCTGGGGACCAAGTAGGAGGATTCCTCGAGCCCAGGAGATTGAGACTGGCATGGGCAACATAGCAAGAGTCTGTCTCTACAAAAAATTTAAAAATCCAGGCGTGATGGTACGTGCCTGTAGACCCAGCTACTCAGAGGCTGAGGTGGAAGGATCACTTGAGCCTGGGAGGCAGACGCTGCAGTGAGCCATGATAGCACCACTACACCACAGCTGGGGTGACAGAGAGACACCCTGTTTCAAAGAAAAAAAATTAATAAAGGTTAATATGGATGCTGGAGGCTGAAAGAAACAACAGTAGCAGGATCACTAACTGCCCACCAAAGTCTGTCCTGTTCCAGCGGAGAGAGTTTTACTTGGAAATGTTTGTCCAGTCTTTCTGCCATCTAGGTGACTTGTTCTTGTCCATAAAGTAAAAGTTAAGTGTCATTTAAAGACTGAAGAGGTTCAAAAGTGGTTGTGCCTTCTTCTTCCTCTTTTGGCTCATACACTGACTAGATTGAGAAGGCTCTGAAGCCTGACAGGATGGGGCAATCACGAGACGGAAAGAGCCTGGATCCCTGAATTACCTTGTGGAAGGCTGCTGGCCAATCAGGAATACCTGCCCTGGACTGTTACTTGAACAAGAAATACATTTCTTTTGTGTTAAGCCACTGAAAATTGAAGGATTTATTTGTTATAGCAGCTAGCATTGCTCTAAATAATCTACTCATATGGAATTTCAATAAGATTGTTGAGTGGCTATCATATGAAGATATAACCAGTTGCAGATATAACCTGGTCGCATGTGGGACCAAACTTAAAATCAGGAAGAGAATAATCATTCTATAAGATGTCTGCATTGACAACTCGTTCTGGAGTCCTTACTTTCAGCCCTGGCTAATTATTTCTTTTTTTTTTTTTTTTATAGAAAATCAGCATTGCTGAGAGGCTGTGTGATTTCACCCACTCGACTTATTGCCTTGCTGTGCAGGTTTTTACTGAATACTGAAGTGAACCAGAAGAGCTTTCTGTCTTGCATTAGTGAACTGTCTATTTTTGCTGGAAGAAACAAGAAAATGCATTTCATTTGCCACTGGTCATGCTGTGATGACAGATAATTAGAAACTTTAATCAATCTTGTTTTGTCAGCATGACTCTCATATCAAAAAGAGACTGTGTTTCAAAAAGAAGCTGCAAGTAAATATAAAATTTAGGACTGTGAAGCATCTGTAATGAACTATAATGACATTAAGTAATGATATCCCACAACCCTGTCCCCAATCTCTTGTGTGTATCTAATTCTTTCCCTCCACACTTCTCTGCCTTTCCATTTGCACCTAATTTTCATGTATTTATTTGCCTTCATTTCTTACAAATCACTACTCTAACTTCCATGGACACAGATGGAAGAGGGACGGGGCAATGTGACTTCCACCTTCTCAGGCCACCTAATCCACCTCAGTGTTTAATGTTTTCAGAAGAGGCTTTTGAGCCAAACAAGCCTAACTTCAAATTCCAATTTTACCATTTTCCAGCTTTGTGATCTTCAGCAAGTTACTTCATCTCTGTAAGTGGAATATCTTTCAATACCTGTAAATTAAGGCGACATTTACCAACATCCTCAAGTCATTGCAATTACCAAGGGAGGTAATACACAGAGTGTGTAGTGTGCTATCTGGTGCAGAATGTTGAGAATCTGCTCTTGAAAATGTTCAATCTTTTCTGCTCCCCTTTCGAATATAAGACATTTCTTCTAGGCTGAAGGAAATAGATTTTCTAGCTTGATGACTAGAATGTATGAAGATTTTGTCTGACATCCTCCCACCACCCTAAGTAGTGGGGTACTTGCACATGTAAACAAACATTACAACAAATGTGCTAATGGGGGTATTTTCTGGGGTCTACAGAAACCTGAGGGAGTGTCCTTGCATCACTCTTCATCACCTTACATGGAGTCTTGATCTTATCTATTTCAAAGAGGAGAAAAACAATTTTTCTTTTGGAGAACATAAGCGATTGAGATATGAGGAAGCTCATGCTTAAGGAAGACATCGGCATGTAGACACCTGCTGACTGTATCTTAAGGCTTGTTTCTCTGCCAGAAATCCTGGAGAGGTTTTGGCAGAGAGACTGAACCTAGAAATTGTGAGTATGGTGTGATGGGGCATGGAGCTTAGTAGTGAAAGGCATAGCTGGAGGCCAAGTAGTACGTAGCTTTTGCACAATGTTTTCATTTTGTTTGGTTCGTGAGGGCATCTGAAGGCTTACATGTGGATGCTGGAAGCTGCACATACCCTTCCTCGTTTGCTCAGTTCACAGGGTTTCCACTGCCTGCTGCTGTCTCTCTCTGCTGATCCCAAGCATGCCCATTTTCCAGGGCCGATTGACATCTTCCTTCCTTCCCAAAGTGTTTCTTGGCCAAATTCACTCCACAAGTGATCTTTCTTTTTCTTTCTTCCACTCATAATGTAAGTATGCAGTTTATATTACCACCAGTGCATAACTTATGGTTCTTCTCTCATTATTTTATTTGTATTTTTCTTGGTGTTCTAACTAGATAGTAACCTCATAGATGCATCCTTGTAACCATTTGGCCAGCCGATATTGACCAAGTGCCCACCAGTTGTGTTGTTTTGTTTTATTTTATTTTAGAGATTGTCTTCACTCTGTTGCCTAGGCTAGAGTACAGTGGTGCAGTCATAGCTCACTGTAGCCTCAAATGCCTGGGCTCAAGTGAGATCCTCTCATCTCAGCTCCCAAGTAGCTTGAACAACAGGTGCATGGCACCACAGTGGGTTTTTTTTTTTTTTTTTTTTTAATTTTGTAGAGACAGGACCTTGTTAGGTTGCTCAGGCTGATCTTGAACTCCTGGGCTCAAGCACTGTTCTCGGCTTCCCACAATGTTGGTGTTTATAGGCATGGGCCACCATGCCCAATCTGGTTATTTAATTTTATTCCTCACAAAACACCACTGGGGGTTATCGCTATAGTTTCATTGGTTCTTCTTTGAGCCCTAGATTTCTTAATAACTTGTCACAAGTCTAGAGTCTGAACCACACAGTAAGTAAGTAAGAGATCTGGATTTTAAGCTCTGGTCTGAAATCTAATTGTCTTTCTACCAGAGCTGATGCTCTCAAGATTGACCATGCTTAATACTTGCTTTGTATTCATCAGAGTATCTAGTTATGTGCTTTGCATGTAATTAAAACTTAATAAATCTTGATTAAGTCTTTGAAAAAGGGCACTGTGGGGATGCTTTCTAAGAATCTTTCTTCACTTTCAACTTAATTTCTCTCCTTCAAAAATACTGAATGGAGTTTATGATGAGAAGTGACTTCAAATGATGCTTTTGGATTCTGTTGATCATTTTATGACAGCTCTTGCAATTAATGTGATTTGGAGGAATCATTGAAGTGTTTGTGGTTGGCTTGTATGAGTGGATTTAAGGTTTGGCACAAGCTAGTGAGATGGAGGAGGATGGGATCTGAGTCAGAGATCCACCAGGGCCTGAAGATTTTGACATTATACAGAAATCGAATAGGCTCAATGAGCAGAAAGCCTACTTAGTGGATGGAGTAAACTACTGGAAGCCTCTAAAATATTTTCAACTGATTTGTTCTTTAGCTGAAGAGGCTTGAGTTTTAATTATGCCAAAGGGTCTGTGTATTTGGCCATTCTCATACTGTTATAAAGATACTACCTGAGACTTGGTAATTTATAAAGAAAGGAGATTTGATTGACTCACAGTTCCACAAGGCTGGGAAGGCCTCAGGAAACTTACAATCATGGCAGAAAGCAAAAGGGAAGCAAGATATGTCTTACATGGTGGCAGGGGGGAGAGAAAGAGAGAGAGAGAGAGAGAGAGAGAGAGAGAGAGGAAGTGCCACGCTTATAAACCATCAGATCTCAGGAGAACTCACTCACTATCATGAGAACAGCATAGAGGACACTGCCCCCACGATCCAGTCACTTCCTACTAGTCCTTCCCTTGACACATGAGGATTATAATTTGAGATGAGATTTGGGTAAGCACAAAGAACCAAGCTATGATTTGATGATAAGCCAGTCTGTCATCAGGGATGCTTCTTGCTGCAGAGTTACCTGGGTCATGGTCTTTTCTGAAAGGCTACAGAGTCTGCGTGGAGGTCTTTTTTTTTCTGAGGCAGAGTCTTGCTCTGTTGCCCAGGCTGGAGTGCAATGGCATGATCATAGCTCACTGCAGCCTTGAGCTCCTGGGCTCAAACAATTCTCCTGCCTCAGCCTCCTGAGTAGCTGGGACTACAGGTGTGCACCACCATGCCAGGCATCTGGGTAGTTTTTTTTTTTTGTAATTGTTGTTTTTTTTTGGTACATATAGACAAACTTATTCTCAAATTTATGTGGAAAGGCAAAAAACAAAAACAAAAACAAAACCCAAAAAAATGCAACGACTGAAACAATGCCAAAAAAGAAGAATGAAATGGAAGAAATCACACTACTCAATTTAAAGACTTGCTACAAAGCTACAATAATCAAGAAAGTGAGGGAATCAATGCATAGGTCAATAGAAAATAATGAAGATTCCGGAAAATGGCTTCTTTGGGGGCGGAGCAAGATGGCCGAATAGGAACAGCTGCAGTCTCCAACTCCCAGCGCGAAGGACACAGAAGACCGGTGATTTCTGCA
>NW_012113364.1:2027461-2086988 GCF_000951035.1 Colobus angolensis palliatus | reverse complement strand
AATGAAGATTCCAGAAATAAATTCACACAAATATGGTTAATTGATTTTTGGCATCTGTTCATAGGCAATTCAGTGAAAAAGCAGAGGCTTCTCAACAAATAATTTTGGGATAAGTGGACAGCTGTATGGCAAGACATGAATCTCAGTCTAAATTGTACACCTTATACAAAAAAGTAACTCAAAATAGAAGGTCATCAATTTAAAGTAAAAGGTAAAACTATGAATTTTTTAGAAAAAATACGGGAGAAAATCTTTGTAACATGAGATTTGGCAAGAGTTCATTTTTCAATTTTTTTTTTTTTTAATCTATAGGTTTTTGGAAAACATGTGCGTTGGTTACATGAGTAAGTTCTTTAGTGGTGATTTGTGAGATCGTGGTGCACCCATCACTTGAGTGGCAAGAATTCTTCACATGGAAGCAAAGCATGAGTTCATTAACATTAAAAGTTTTGCTCTATGAAAACACCATTAAAAAATAAAAAGACAAGCTACAAACTGGGAGGAAATATTTGTAAATCATATAGCTGACAAATGATTTGTCTCGGGAGTGTTAAAAGAGCTCTCAAAACTCAACAGTAAGAAAATAAACAAACCTCATTAGAAAATGGGTAAAAGACTTGAATAGATAAAGACCAAAGACCATGTATGGAAGTCAAATTAGTATAGTATAAGATGTTTAAAATCATTTCCCATTAGGGGAATGCCAATTAAAGCCACAATGAGATATGACTATGTACCTTTAGGATGCCAAAAAAAAAAAAAAAAAAGCCCAGAAAAAACCAAAAGAGGGCATTATTAATAATGCCAATGCTTCTGATATGAAACAACTGGAAACACTTGTGCATGGCTGGTAGGAATACAAAGTAGTCAAGACACTGTGGAAAACATTTTGACAGTTTCTTATAAAATTTACTTGTAAAGTTAAATGATCCCAATAATCCTACTTCTAGGCTATCCTAGAGACGTTAAAACTTATGTTCACACAAAAACCTATACACCAATGTTTATAGTAGCTCTATTCATCATTTCAAAGTTGGAAATGATACAAATATTATTCAATGAGTGAATGGATATCAATAAACAAACTATGTGGTGAGTCCCCACAATGAATACTACTCTGCAAAAGAAAGAAAAAAACAGAATGAACTATGAGCTATGTGATTCGCAAATATTTTCTCCCAGTCTGTAGCTTGTCTTTTTATTTTCTTAATGGTGTTTCCATAGAGCAAAACTATTGATACACACGATAACTTGAATGTATCACAAATGCATTTATGAAGTGAAAGGAGTCATTCTTAACAGTTTACATATTCTGTGATCCCATTTATATGCTTGTGATGGCTAATTTTATGTGTCAACTTGCCTGGGCCACAGGCTGCCCAGATATTTGGTGGAACGTTATTCTGGGTGTTGACATTGATGAAATTAACATTTAAATGGGTAGACTGAGTAAAGCAGATCATCCTCCCTAAGGTGAGTGGGCCTCATCCAATCAGCTGAAGACCTGAATAGAACAAAAGATTGATCCTCCTCTGAGTATGAGAGGCTTCCTCCTGCCTGACTGATTGAACCGGAGACATCATCTTTTCCTGCCTTTGAACTCAAACTGAAACATAGGCTTTTCCTGAGTCTTGAGCATGTAGGCCTTTGGACAAGAACTTCATGATCAGTTCTGGGTCTCGGGCCTTCAAACTTGAACTGGGCTTTATCTTCCTCTTTCCTGGGTCTCCAGGTCATTGACTCACACTGAATATCTTGGGATTGGTTAGCCTCCATAATCATGTGAGCCAATTCCTTGCAATAAATCTGTCTGTCTATCTATCTATCTATCTATCTATCTATCTATCTATCTATCTATCTATCTATCTATCTATCTATCTAGATAGTGTATACATAAATACATACATATATTCATATAAATATTTATATGCTTGTGATGGCTAATTTTATGTGTCAACTTGCTTTGCTGACAAAAATATTATATTATATAACTATATATGTATGTATATACACACACACATATGTATACACACACATATATACACACACACATATATACATGACTCCAAAGTGATAGCACGAGAAAGTTTTTGTGGTTGATGGAATTGTTTGTTTCCTGTTTATGGTAGTGTTTACATGATTTTATACACATGCTAAAATTTACAGAATTTTATGGCCCCCAGAAAGCCGATTTTATTAACTGTTAATTTAAAAAATAGAATGATTCTGGGAACTCAAAGAAGGGAAAGAACAGGAGATGAATTGATGGTCCAAAGGAGTAGGGAATCTGGTAAGACTGGGAGGGAAGCGAGGATTTGAACTGAGACTTGAGGAACGACTAGGACTTCAATAAAGGGAGAAATGGGAGATGGATGTGTTTGGAAGGAGCAGGACATGCCAATCGAAGGAACCAGAATGAACCTAGGGCTGAGGAAGTGCTCTGGTGGCTGTGATTATAGTGGCACAGACTGGAAGGAGAGAATGGAGAGGCAGCTCAGTACCAAATTGCAATGAGCTCTGAATGTCTTGGTGAATCTTTCATTCCTCGTTCTGAGGGATGTGCAGTTACTAAATAATTGCTGAGCAGTGATTCCAAACCAGAAATCCAGGAGGATCCAATTCCAGGGGATTTTAAGCTTTCTGAAAGCCTCCTAGAGGGAAAAAGATACTGAAAAAGGATTTCTTACATATTCACTTATACCATTCTTTCTTAAGTCTACAAATGAGACCCTCCGTAAAATATTGTGCTCACTAGGGAAATAATTCTGGGATTGATCTAAATCCTTTAGTCTCAAAGTATTTATGTAAACATCTGTCTCAGGCAGGGTCCCAGCAGGAGGCAGATGGTGCACTCCAAAGGAGAGGCTGAAGAGAGTGTAGTCACTATTTACAGGGAGGTGGGCTGAGTTAAGCGGAGCCAGTTCGAGGTAGTTAAGTGCCCTGAGCTGATTCCATACCTGGGCTTGAAGGCTCAAGGGAAGGGAGTGGTTTCATCAACTCTACAAGGAAAAGCTATAGGAAGAATGCCACAGGGAGAGCTACTCCATAAGAGTGTGGTTCTGTGGGGGAAGAATAGAGCCTCACTGTACTGTAGTCCAGGGAAGGAGCTGGGGTTAAGGGTGAATACTCTGCTTCTCTCTCCTCCTGTCCTTTGTGAAAGGAAAATATCTTGGGGCTCCCAAAATCACTGAGCTAAAGGGAAAATTCAAGCTGGGATCTGCCCAGGGCAAATCTGCCCCCATTCTATTCAAAGTCATCCTTCTGCTCACTGAGATGGATGTCTATTCTGATTGCCTCCTTTGGAAAGGCTTATCGGAAACTCAAAAGAATGTAACCATGTGTCTCAAACCTACCTGTAACCTAGAAGCCCCCTCCCTGCTTCGACATGTCCCTGCCTTTCTGGACAGAAACAATGTACTTCTTACATATATTGATTGATGTCTCATGTCTCCCTAAACTGTACAAAACCAAGCTGTGCCCCGACTATCTTGGGCACATGATGTCAGGACTTCCTGAGGCTGTGTCACAGGCGTGTGTCCTCAACTTTGGCAAAATAGACTTTCTAAATTAACTGAGACCAGTCTCAGATTTTTGCTGTTCACATCATCAATATCCTTCTGGTGCTTCCTATTGGTCCAAACTCAAGGGAGCCAGAGGACCTATTGATGAAGTCCAAAGTGGCCAGTCTCCTACAAACTGAGATGGGAGCTGGAAGAAGGGAGAAAGTGGATCTAGATGGGGAAATGGAGGAAAACCATCACATAATTATTACCTATTCAGATGCTAGGCATCTTGGAACCTCTGTTTATGGAAACTGCAGGGAAAAAAGAAGCTGAGATATGGACTGGGAAATTGAAATTAAACATGGGCTGGCCTTGGTCAAGTGCTCAGGCAGACTGTTTGGCCCTGATCAGAAATTTCCACCTCTGTGACTTTGTCAAGTGGAGTCAGGTGCTTTCAATGCGCTGCAGATCTATGGCTTGCATTAATTGCTTGTTAATAGTTTGGTGTCTGGTTATACATGCCTGGCACACAGAGAGGCTCTTTATCAATATGCATGGAAGGCAGGTGGGCCAAGTTCAGGGCTCCACATGAGTGTCTAGATTCTACTCAGAGATTTCCAGTGATAAGCCTTCACGTCTCAGGGAAGGCACTTGAGGCATTGCCTGAGGACCCAGGCTTGCTGGCTCCTGTGGCTGCCTTTGTCTTACTTTATTTTCATCAATCAGAGATAAGGAGAGCATCCTGCACTAATGGGATGGAGCATCACTCACAAAGAAGTAGGAGTCCTGAGAAATTATGAAGAAGGAGCCCCCGGGACCAGAAGACCTATCACTGCCTCCTTCCTAATTAGCAGCAGAGGCATCCTGGGAACCCCCTGAGACCATCTAACAACCATGAACTCTGCAAAAGAACATTGCCATCCCTGTCACCATTCCTGATATTGCTCCTTCAGTCCTCATGGGATGCTTGTTTCCTTGGCAGGTTTTCATTTGGGTGCAGGCTTGATTGGGTGACATGGAGAATGCCCCAAGGTGATGTCCCTAAACCGTTCTATGACTGATAAAAGATATTTAGAATGTAAAAAAAAAACTTATGAAACATCTGATCCAATTTAATTCAGTCTTCAGAGAGGAAAATGAGACTGAGACAGGTTATATACTTTTCACTGAACACCTGTTAGAAGCCAGGGTTTGCACAAAGTACTTTGCAAGTAGTACCTCATGTACTGTGCACATCACTCACATTATGGGGCTGATGTATTACCACAAAGTACACCTAAGGGCTAGGAGGAGATTTCCCAACTTTAGGTACAGTTCGCTTCTGGTGCTGCTAAGGCACTTATCCCCAGAAGGACCATGTTACTGAATTTGAAGGCATAGAAATTCAGGACATACTTCTTTGGGAAACCCTGCAGTCAGTCAGGGCTTACTGACTCAGTGCAGTAGTCCAAGCACCTTCAAGCTGACAGCATGACTGGCTTCACGGACATCTAGGCAGAGCTGGCAGTTATTACAAATGCTCCTCAACTTAGGATGAGATTACAACTTAGGATGGGGATAAGCTGAAAAATTGTAAGTTGAACCATCACAAGTCAGAGACTGCCTGTATTGACTGATGAGATTTAACTGCAGATTCTCCTCTCACACATGCATGGATTGCTGTTATTATCATGTTTACCATAAGCCTCTCTCTGGGTCTCCTAATACCAGCATCACTGTCTTATCACAGAAAACTGTTTTCACATGTCTTTCAGCCAATGTACCCTGGTCTATTGATGATGGACATCACATCATTGTCCTCCACTACGAGATCCCCGCTCACTCATTCGCTAATTCCTTCCTTCTTTTATTCATTCTAGTCTAAATATTTATTGAGGATTTATATGCACTTTGGGTATGCAGATGAAAAAGATGGCCTGTCTTTTACAAGCTAGCTTAACAGGAAATAGAAGTTTCTTACAAGGATATTAGATTGCCTCACCATAGCAAGGGAGAAGATAAAAGTAGTGAGGAATTGGAACCACTTTTTTCTCCTCCTCCTCCTCCTCCTCCTCCTTCTTCTTCACATTTTTTTCTTTTTATCTGCCCCTTAATTTGCAAGAACCACCTTTCATCTCTGCTTCTTCCTGTCTATTGGCTTTGTTTTCTGTTGTTTGCAAAATGGTGGGAGGTGATATCACAGATTCAGCTGCCCAAAGATAGCCTGACTTTCTCTTGGTTGGAAATCTAAACTCCTAGAGAGGAAACTGTAACTGGTTCAAATGTTACATACTTAAAACTGGTCCACTCAACTCTGGTGAGATGAGCCCAGTCATATTGAATAATATGACTGTCCAGTGCACAGGAAAGTTATTCCATGGACCCAGATGGCGGAGAAGCTTTTAGGAAAGCGGGGCAGGGCAGATAGTCCATTAGGGTCCTCTTCCTAGTTGCTGCCTTCAATAAGTTTGTCTGGAAGTAGAGTGAAAAGTAAGCCTCTAAATGCTGTACTGTAAAGAATTCTGGAAAGGCTTTCCAGGTACAGGAACCTGGGGCAGATTGAGAGGTGTGCAGAGAGCTCTATGGGGGCAAACCCCACTGGGGCTGGGTCTCCACTGGAAAAGAGATGGGATGCAAATGCATACATGCATGTGTGTGTGTGTGTGTGCATGTGCTCATGCACATGTGTGTAAGGGCAGTGGAAGGCTGAGATAGAGTGACTTTCCAGGAAGAGGGGAAAACCTGCTGAAAATAAAGCAACTTAGAGGAGCATGGCCCTTTTGCGAATTGTGGTCATTTGGAGCTGCCAAGGCATAAAATGCAAGGCAGTAAAGTCCAGGGAGGAAGCTGGAAAAATCCACAAAGACTAGAACATGAAGGTCCTCCTATACACATGTAACACTAAGCAGGTTAGATTTTATCCTAGGAGTGGCGTTACTCAGCAAAGAATGTTGAAAAAATGAGAAGCAGGATCTGATTTTTCACTCCCTTTGAGAAGACATGCTGTAGGGAATGGAAGCTAAAATTAGGAGTTTAGGAAGAAGGTATATTGGTTGAGGTTCTCCAAGAAACAGAAGCCAAGACAGGATTAAGCATGGAAGGATTTTATCAGAAAAAAAAATTTGTGAGTTTCTGGGGAGGGAGCTGAGGATGGTTGGGGGGTCCATCAGACAACAATGCAAGCCTGACCATGGGTGAAGGAGAGAGGGAAGGAAGTCAAATGGCAACATCCTAGACTTCTGTGTAGTCTAAAGAAGGTTTGGGAAGGCAGTCAATTGTCTTCCAGCCTCAGCCAGCCATCAGAGGAATGTGCATCTCCTAAAAAGGGGCCTGCCTTAGGAACTAACACTGCCACATTCTGTCACTTGTGGGAAGCCCAGACTGGGCAATGGATTTCAGGGCATGGTAGTCAAGGCCCTTGATCAATTACACTCACTGTAGTTGAAAGTCTGTAAGGTACCTTCTCATGGCTGTCACAGAAGTGTAAAACAATAATCCAGGAAGTTGATTTAATCAGACTAACTAGACATAAACTAGGTCACCAGCAGTGCAGCAAAAGGATATGAGACACATTGGAAGGTATGATCAATTGGAATTAGTAATTGATTGATGATTATTACAGGGTTGTTAAGTACCACTGTGCAAGTTGTGCACTGCACAATGTTATGTGAGTGGATCAACCTGCCCAAATGTGTGCAACTGCTTGGGTCAACACTGTATCTTAGTGTTTGATACATGGTACCTATTTATCAAGTACATGTTGAATATGAATAATACAACTCTTGCCACCAGAGAACTCGTTATCTTTTTTTTTAATTTTTTTTTTTTTTTGAGACAGAGTCTTCCTCTGTCACCTGGATTGGAATGCAGTGTTGCAATCTTGGCTCACTGCAACCTCTGCCTCCTGAGTTCAAGCGATTGTCCTGCCTCAGCCTCCCGAGTAGCTGGGATTACAGGCACCCACCACCATGCCCAGCTAATTTTTGTATTTTTAGTAGAGATGGAGTTTCACCGTGTTGACCAAGTCGGTCTCAAACTCCTGACCTCAAGCGATCTGCCCGCCTCGGCCTCCCCAAGTGCTAGGATTACAGGTGTCAGCCACCGTGCCCATCCAGAACTCATTATCTTAAGGAGGAGTGATGAGTAAAACAAATAAAATATAAAGTGGCTCATGCTTATAGCAGGAGAGAGACTGGGCTCTGAAGTTTATGCAGCTACCTGGTGGCTGTTTGGTGACTAGAACCGTCTATCCTTTCACCTGAGCCAGACAGACTATTTCCAGACCCTGAGTCAATCAGCCTGGACAAGTAAGTTAGAACTTGAGTTTTCCAAGCAACTTGAATGTGCCAGGCATATCCCTTCATGATTCAAGAAGTGTTTGGTACCACCAACCATGTTCCAGGCACTGTCACAGGTCCTGGGGAATTCAGCAACGGACAAAGTTGATGGACACAAAGCTCCTGTCCTTGTGGGGGGAATTCATGGAATGAGTAAACTGTAAAAGAATGCAATGTTTGGTATATGTTATGGAGGAAACAAAGCAGGATCAAGGAGATAAGGAACGCATGTGCATATGTGTGTATGTATGTACTTGCATGTTGCAGGGAGAAGTTTGATGTTTTAAGTAGGGTAGGTAAAGGAGGCCTCACTGATAAGGGGGATATTTGTGTTTAGGTCTCTCTGCAGAAGGACTAGTGATGCAAGTACAGTGGGTGGTGAGCTTTTTCCGCAATTGTAAATTTCAAAATGGCTGGTGTGAGAGGAGAGAGAGAGATTGGGTAACCCAGGAAGTCAGAATCAGGATGCGTGACTTCGCTTTGACTGATAAAGGGAGACCTTTGGAGGTTTTTGAGCCCAGAATGCGTAAGCTATCACTTTTCAGAAGGACCACTCTGGCTGCTGGATTGAAGAAGAACTGTGGAGAGACAAAAGCACAAATTTATTGTGGAATTAGAATTCTAACTCAGAGTAAAGATCTTGAGCCATGCTAGATTCTGAAGTGCCTTTTGAAACACCAACACACGATTAAATTAGGTTAAGTATGATTTGAATAAGTGCATTTTAAAAAGAGGCAAATTATTTGAAAATTGAGCATCCATTTATTGCATGTGCCCATTCTTTATTAAAAAAGACATTTTTATTAATGGAAATTTCTAATTCCCCAACAAGGTTTATGGTAGCAGTCGTTGCTCTCTTCTCATTTTAAACCAAGCTCTGTATTCTAATATCACAAACTTCACTTAACCGTATGGTCAAAATCCTTGTTTCGTTTTGGTTTTCAAACATTCCGTTCCTGTAAAGAAACCAATGCTTTCAGAAGACCTGGCTTCAAAGGGACCTACCTAGTTGCAGGCTGCGCAGTGGAGTTGCTGCGGGCGCCTGTTTTCCAATTTAGTTGTCACCTTTCCAGCTGCTACCTCTGGAAAACCTTTCTGTTCCCTTGTTTGAGAGGAGCGTTTCTTTCTTACCTTTAGAAAAATTAACCAAACGGCTTTCTCCTACTTACTGGCACTGAAATGTTGTTACACCTTAATCTCTCTTTTAGCCAAAAAGAGAGAACGGAAGCAAGCAAGTAAAAAGGAGCTGGAATGAAGATCTTCTCCTAATTGGTCAAAGGGTTAGGAAGTGAACTGTTAATTAATCCTGACAGTTCAACAGGAGACGTCTAACTGTATCTCAGGTGAGACAGAGGCAGGAAGCCCCTGGCGGTGTGACATACTGCTGGGAGGAAGCTTTTCACGACACAGTGCTCCAGATCTTTGGACCTGTCTTAAAGTGACTGACTCCCAGGAAAAGATGTTGAAGTAAATTAAAAGGAATATTCGTGTGCACGTGTCTTTATGATAGAACGACTTGTATTCCTTTGGGTATACACCCATTAATGGAATTGCTGGGTCAAACTGTAGGTCTGTTTTTAGCTCTTTGAAAAATCACCACACTGCTTTCCACATGGTTGAACTAACTCACACTCCCACTAACAGTGTGTAAGCATGCTCTTTTCTCCACACCCTCGCCAACATCTGTTATTTTTTGACTTTTTAATAATAGCCATCTGAGTGGTGTGAGATGGTATCTCATTGTGGTTTTGATTTGCGTTTCTCTAAGCATCAGTGATATTGATTAATTACAGCATTATTCACAATAGTAAAGACATAGAATCAACCTAAATGCCCATCAATGGTAGACTGGATAAAGAAAATGTGGTCCATATACAGTATGGAATACTATGCAGCCACACAAAAGAATGAGATCATGTCCTTTGCAGGGATGGAGCTGAAGGCCATTATTCTTAGCAAACTAATGCAGGAACAGACCACCTAATACTGCGTGTTCTCACTTATAAGTGGGAGCTAAATGATGAGAACTCGTGGACATAGAGGGGAACAACACACACTGGGGCCCATGGGAGGGTGGAAGGTAAGAGGAGGGAGGGGATCAGGAAAAATAACTAATGGGTACTAGGCTTAACAATCTGTACAACAAACTCCCATGACATGAATTTGCCTTTATAAGAAACCTGCACATATACCCCTGAGCCTAAAAGAAAGGGTAAAAATAAATAAAGAAATACAAATAAACCACCACCTCCCAAAAGTCACAAAGGAATATTTGAATAGGCCTTGGAATTATTCAAATGAGATTAAGTGTAGTGATAGTATTGGAGGAAAAAAGATGCCAAAGTGAACCTTGACTGTCCAAATGGGTAAGAATTCAAGGGAGGCTCAGTTTTGTCTTCTACAATCTCAGTATTTGGAACGCCCAGGAGAGCATTTATTTTCAGTTTTTAGAGACAAGGGTCTTGCTCTCTCACCCAGACTGGAGAGCGGTGGCACAGTCATAGCTCACTGTATCCTCGAACTCCTGGACTCAAGTGATCCTCCCTCCTTAGCCCCCCAAGTTGTTGGGATTACGGGTACATGCCCCCATATCCACCTAATTTTTAGAGAAAATTTTGTACAGATGGGATCTGCCTTTGTTGCCTAGGGTGATCTTGAATTCCTGGCTCAAGCCATTCTCCTGCCTCAACCTCCGAAAGGGCTGGGATTACAAGCATGAGCAACCACTTGTGGCCCTGATTTCTGGCATTATAAGGAGCTCCTTCCTTCCTTCCTTCCTTCCTTCCTTCCTTCCTTCCTTCCTTCCTTCCTTCCTTCCTTCCTGCCTACCTGTCATTTTTGAGATGGAGTCTCGCTTTGTTGTCCAGGCTGGAGTGTAGTGGTGCCATCTCAGCTCACTACAACATCTGCCTCCTGGGTTCCAGCAATTCTCGTGCCTCAGCTCCCTGAGTAGCTAGAGTTACCAGCATGCACCACCATGCTCAGCTAATTTTTGTATTTTTAGTAGAGAGGGTGTTTCGTCATTTTGGCCAGGCTGGTCTCGAACTCCTGACCTCAAGTGATCCACCCTCTGTGCCCACCCAAAGTGCTGGGATTACAGGCATGAGCCATAGTGCCTGGCCCAGAGCTCCTTCCTTTCTATCCACAGTGCAGCTTCTTGCTAGCAAATTGCTTACAGCACTATTCCAGGCTGCAGGTCAGGTGAGGCCCTTCATGAATGCCTTGGGTCAACTGCAGGGTCTTTGTTTCATTCCAACTCACTGATTTACAATGGTCTTTTGTGACTGGGCACAGGCCTGGCGTGCTCATGGCTCACTCCCTTTGGTTTTATGACTTGACCGCTGTCTTGTCCTCTAGACTGATTCCTTTGATCCTGGGTGAACCTGCTCTTTCCTCCCGCCGCAAGTCACTCACTGGAAGTCTAGTCCAGCTATTGTAGATACGACCATCCCTGTCCTGAGCACAAATTACCAGTGGGGCAACCTCAATGCTGACACATTCATCTGACCTCTGTGCCAGGCTCTGGGACTGTGGTTTATGTTCAAGGTTATCAGAACATGAACATTTTAAGAACAGTGTGAACCAGGGTGGGGGTTAGGCAGGCCCATGTGCTCTGGGAGACCTCTGAGCTTAACAGACACATCCTGGTGCTTTAATGGAGGCTTGAGTAATGATGCTCTACCGATTCCCAGTGATGCAGTTTCAGGCACGTTGCTTTCTGAACCTCTGTCCCAGGATTTGTATATCAGAGTTGTCATGAGACTCAAATCTGGTGGCAACTATCAAAGAGTCTTTGCTGAGCAAACGTCTTTTCTGTGGCCCTCACTAGAGCTCACTAACAAGGACCACAAGCCTTCACTCATATTCCAAACTTTGGGCTCCGCCTGCCTGCTGAAATCGTTGGTGCCTGCCTACTGCCATCTGCCTTAGTTGACCTCGTGGGCTTATCCCCTTGACTCCTAGATGAAGAGTTTGGGCCAGATTTCCCTACTCATCCAATGACCATGCCTCATCGTTCCTGTCCAATTGCATCCCTTCCTAATGAATCCTGTCACTTTATAACTCCTCTACTACATTATTTAACCTCAGTTTCCTCATCTGTGAAATAAGAATAATAGCAGTTCCTACCATACAGGGAAGCTGGGAGGTTAAAGTTCACATGGGATAACTGAAAGGATGCAGTAAGATTCCACATGCAAAATGTTTAGCTGAGTATCTGCACATGGAAGCACTGTCTGTCTTAGCTATTAATATTTTTTATTGTTGTGATTTTTCTTTCTACAGACATCACCCTAGTTTGGTTTGTTATCCTCCTAGCAAACAACTCTGTGGTGAAACTAGTGAATGATTCTCCTGAGCCTCCCACCTTTTCTGAAATAACTCTGTGCTCTCTTGTGCTTGCTTTCTCATTGACATCCTTCCTCTTATGGAATTGATCAAGCAATTGCATAGTAAGTGATATGGTTTGGCTGTGCCCCCACCCAAATCTCATCTTTGTTTTAATTTTTATTTTTTGAGATGGAGTCTCGCTGGTTGTCCAGGCTGGAGTACAGTGATGTGATCTTGGCTCACTGCAAGCTCCGCCTCCCAGGTTCACGCCATTCTCCTGCCTCAGCCTCCCAAGTAGCTGAGACTACAGGTGCGTGCCACCATGCCCGGCTAATTTTTTGTATTTTTAGTAGCAATGGAATTTCACCATGTTAGCCAGGATGGTCTCAATCTCCTGACCTTGTGATCCGCCTGCCTCGGCCTCCCAAAGTGCCAAATCTCATCTTGAATTGTAGCTACCATAATTCCCACGTGCTGTGGGAGGGACCTGGTAAGAGATAATTGAATCATGGGGGCGGTTTCCCCCATACTGTCCTCTTGGTAGTGAATAAGTCTCACAAGATCTGATGGTTTTATAAGAGGTTTCTGCTTTTGCTTGACTCTCATTCTCTCTCTTACCTGCTGCCATGTAAGACGTGCCTGTCACCTTCTGCCATGATTGTGAGACCTCCCCACCCACGTGGAACTGTGAGTCCATTAAATCTCCTTTTCTTTGTAATTTACCCAGTCTTGGGTACGACTTTATCAGCAGCATGAAAACAGACTAATACAGTGAGTTTATAGGAGTAAAGCAAGATGCAATGTCTTTTTTCTCTGTATTTGCAATCCATCCTCAGCCTTTGTAAAGCAAACACCTAGAGTGGGGCTTTATTTCACCCAAATGAATGAAAAGAGGAATTGTTTTGACATAGAAGTGATCACTTTTATACGTTTTGGATACTGCAAGGTTCTTGTTGTTTGTTTTTGTGATAGCATCTTGCTCTGCTGCCCAAGCTGGAGTGCAGTGCTGTGATCATAGCTCACTGCAGCCTCCAACTTGGGGGCTTAAGTGATCCTCCCACCTTAGCCTCCCAAGCAGCTAGGCCTACAGGCATACGCCAACACACCTGGCTAATTTTTTAAATTTCTTGTAAAGATGGGGTCTTGCTATATCGCCCAGGCTAGTCTCAAACTTCTGCAGTCCTCCCGCCTCAGCCTCCCAAAGCATTGGGATTATAGGTGTCAGTGACCATGCCCAGCAGGGACTATAAATTCTTAACAACGTGCTATAGGGAATCCAGCCCCAGATAGCATGTGCAACAGAACTGTTTGGTGCTATCTGGTGACCCAATGCCAATTCAATGCCCTCGTGCCTGAGGGTCTGTCTGTGAGAGGCTGATGACAAGGCCAGCTCTGAGATTTTCTTTTACCTCCTTGTTGAAGAAGTGACAACACTCTGAAGATGTATTCTGTGCTTGTTGCTTTCAATATGCTACTTCTCCATCTTATCAATAACCTAGGCCAGGTGTGGTGGCTCATGCCTGTAATCCCAGCACTTTGGGAGGTGGAGGCGGGCAGATCACCTGAGGTCAGGAGCTCAAGACCAGCCAGCTCCCAGCACTTCAGGAGGCTGAGGTGGGCAGATCACCTGAGGTCAGGAGTTCAAGACCAGCCTGGCCAACATGGTGAAATCCTGTCTCTACTAAAAATACAAAAATTAGCCGGGTGTGGTGGTGTGTGCCTGTAGTACCAGCTACTTAGGAGGCTGAAACAGGAGAATTGCTCGAATCCAAGAGGTGGAGTTTGCAATAAGCTGAGATTGTGCCACTGTACTCCAGCCTAGGAAACAGAGTGAGACTCCATCTCAAAAAAAAAAAAAAAAAAGAAAGAAGAAATTTCTAACATAAACATATGGTAGATTTCACATTTTAGACCTTAAGCATTTTTCTGCATGATTTTCAGCATACTGAAGATCTGTATTCACTAACTCAAAACATATTTTATTGAATGTCTCTTATGTACAGAATCTCAATGCACAAAAAAAACCCTGAAAAATGAAGCATTTTGCAAAAAGATTATTTATTTTGGATAAAGATAAAGATAAAAAGATACTTTTGGATTCTGCAAGTTTTTTTGCTTGTTTGTTTTGAGACAGGGTCTCATTCTGTTGCCCAGGCTGGAGTGCAGTGGCGTGATCATAGCTCACTGCAGCCTCGAACTCCTGGGCTCAAGCAATCTTCCTGCCTCAGCCTCCCAAGCAGCTGAGACTACTCTCTGTGTCCCTCCCAATGTGGGCAGAATGGAAATTGATGACGGAAATCTTTTCTGACGGTATGTTGAGAGCGTGTGTGTGTGTGGGGGGAGGGGATGGGAGGACACCCTCAGCTCGATTTTAATTCCAGACAGTAGACATTTTATTAGAGAGCTGAAAACAATGCTCTTATTCCTTATTTCAACTTTAGTCTTTATTTTTAATAGTTAAAAATTTCCCCACAAATTACTAATATGTTGATTTAAAAAGAGTGGAGGAATAAGCTATACCTGTCTGGTGTTGGTCAGCTTGATTCAGAAAGTCTGTCCATGTTTGCATGAAAATGATGGCTTTACACAGCCATGCTTGGTTCCTGCACTTTACCATTTCCCTTTACGACAGTAAAACTTCAGAGCCTCTCCCAGGGATGCATCTGGCCTCCCCGTTACTCATGTGCAATTTTCTGTTGACATCATTGGGAATTGCCTGCCATATGGCTGAAAGCACAGTTTCACCCTTTGCTGGTTAGCTACTCCTCACAGAGATGGTTCTATTTTCCTGAGTGAATTTTATTGTGAAACAGTAAGTAATTGCTCAAGTTGGTGATACAGAAAGGTTTTGGTGGCCCACTGGGGAATTCGCTCTTCATTAAGAGTTCGTGTGTACAAGATGGGAAGGTGATGCCTCCTCTATTCTATGCAATGGCCGAAACCGTATTAGAAGTCCTTTTTGTGGGTCTCTAACTCTAGACCCCTCATCGGGAGCGTGCGAAGAACCAGGTGACGTGGCCTGGAGACGAAGCTGGTGCTGTTAATGGTGTTTCATTTGCAGAAGAAGGAGCTGAGTGGAGATTTTTAAAGATTCACAAAGGATCCAAGAATACTATGGGGACCAGGATAAATTCAGGTCCTCAAGAGATCCTCGCCCCCCGGTGGTAATAGCAACTGCAGCCCAGAACTATCTCTGGCTAACTGGACTGCTTTTTGAATGAGCTAGCTTTTGGTACTTACAATCTTTATCTATTAGAGCATTATAATTATTACACAATTAGCTCACATATTTACGATATATTTATGTTATTATGATCACATTTTGTTGAGACAGAGTCTTGTGCTGTTGTCCAGGCTGATGTGCGGTAGCACAATCGTAGCTCACTGCAGCCTCGAATTCCTGGGTCCAGCGATCCTCCCATATCTCAGCCTTCTGAGTAGCTGGGATGACAGGCATGCACCACCACACCTAGCTGATATTTTACTTTTATTTTTGTGAGAAAGGGTCTTGCTATGCTGCCCAAGCTGGTCTCCAACTCTTAGCCTCAAGAGATCATCCTGCCTAGGTCTCCCAAAGCATTGCGATTACAGGCGTGAGCCACTGCACCCGACTGGTACTACAAGCTCTTTCTTTCTTTCTTTCTTTTTTTTTTTTTTTTGAGATGGAGTTTTCGCTCTTGTTGCCCTGGCTGGAGTGCAATGGCACGATCTCAGCTCACCACAACCTCCGCCTCCTGGGTTCAAGTGATTCTCCTGCCTCAGCCTCCCGAGTAGCTGGGATTACAGGCATGTGCCACCACACCTAACTTAGTTTGTATTTTTAGTAGAGACAGGGTTTCTCCATGTTGGTCAGACTGGTCTTGAACTCCTGACCTCAGGTGATCCACTAAATTTTATGGAGAAAATTACATGTAGCTGGGATTACAGGCATGAGCCACTGTGCCCAGCCACAAGTTCTTAACAACATGCTATAGGGAATCCAGCCCTGGCTAACACATGCAACAGAACTATTTGGTGCTATCTGGTGACCCGATGCCAGTTCAGTGTCCTTGTGCCTGAGGGTTGGTCTGTGAGAGACTGATGACAAGCCAGCTCCGAGATTTTCTTTTGCTTCCTTTTACTTCTTTTACCTCCAGCTGTAATCACATTTATGATCCAGCTCTAGATAATTGCCCTCCCACTCAAGGCAGATTTTGTGAAAACAGCCACAGTGACCAGGCTGGCTCTCCAGGTTTTCTTTTGCATCCTGGTCATGGTGTACCAAACCTGCATGGAAGGCTTGTTCTGTGTTTCTTACTCCCCCAGCATTGCTGAGTCTTCTCATCAATAATGAGTGATACAGACTCTGCTTCTCCCAGTCATTCAAAACCATGGAAAAATACCAAGGACTGCATGAGAAAGTATTTATTGTGCAGAGCTGTCCTGAGAAGCCCTGGCTAAGGGCAAGGGAATAAGTAAGAAATGTGGTCGTAACCAAGAAGCTTTAGTTTTGGGCTAAGGGAGGCCAGAACATTCCACCACCCAAGAGAAAATAAATGTATCATGGGTGGGGTGCGATAGGTCAGGGGAGAGCTGAGAAAGTGGAGATAAGGGCAGACCCCAAGGGTTTCTGTTTGTGTGTCTGTGCCTGCGTGGGTGTCCGCATGGGGGTGTGGGATGGCGCAGTGCGGGGGGCAAAGTGGTAAGAGCCATGTGTGAGAATCTGTGCTGTGAGGTTAGGACCCCCTGGGGAGGCCTTAGCCTGCTTTCTGCTTTCTCTTCCAGTAATGCTTAGCTTGGCCGGCTTGGCTTTGCACCCATCAGCATCCATGTGGGAGCCACGTCAAGGTAATTAACACTCAGATGTGTGATGCTAAAATATGTGGAATCCCACAGCCTGTTGGAATGGGCCGCTTTCAGGGGTTACTTCTTCTCCCGGAAACAACCAGCTGTTCTCCCTGCTCACAGAAAACGGAACAAGACAAGGGCTTAGAGAAGAGAAAGAGGGATTTACTTGGATTTGAGGAAGGATTTCCTGGCTGTGAAAACACAAAGGAAAATATGATCTTTGAGATGGGATTGCCCACAAGAGATCTGAAAACTCTTTCCTTCCTGTAATTCCAAATGAGGAGGAGACCAGCTCCCAGAGTGATTTGCCTTAATGTGCTGTTTTCCAGATAAAGGGAGACAGTCCAGTGATTCACCCCATGAATATGGCCGTTCCAACTCCCCCAGTAAAAAGAAGAGTGTCAGGACAATCAGGTTTCATTTCCCGCCTTGGTTGCGAGTGTATAGTACCTAAAACCAGTCACATCAATGTTTTGTTTCAACACTGGAAATGATGACAGTTAGCACTCAAGCAAGCTATTGATAGACATTGGTCCTTGCTAGATGGGGGAAAATGTCATGCTGACTTCTACAATAGAGACTAAAAACACACACACACACACACAGACACACACACACACCACACACACACACACAAAACCCAGCATTTGCCAACTTGGCCCAATTCTTGTGAATACATCACCCCCAAATGATCCAACTGATGGCATGTTGTGTAGAAGATTACAAGCCAGGAGACCATCGTTCAAGTTCTGTCTCAACTTTTTGGAGCCTTGGTTTGATCATCTGAAATACAGGAATAATTGTTTCTATTTTTTTCTACTTCAGTGAGTTTTGTAAAGACCCCATATGATAATATATGTGGAGATTTTTGAAAATAATAAAGGATGGAGTGAAGTGGGTGTTACTATGAACACCTTTTCCATTCTTCCTTTTATTCAAACAGTGGAGCACACTCATTGTCTTGAGTGGTATATGTGCAATTATAGGTGAGGGAAAACATTCAAATGAGTTAGGGAGTGTATAAATGCCTGTTGAATCTGAATTTGATGCTATTTCAACATTGAATTCAATAAAGTATTCCTTTATTTATGGTAAAATATTCTGTGAACTGTGAAGCACTCTTCAAATTTAAAACATTAGTAGAATAATAATAGTAGCAGCATATATTGTACTGAAAGGCAGTCTAGTGTGATGGTAAAAGCAGAGACTTTGGATCCAGACTTACTTGGTTCTGTTCCGCCATGATATGTCCTGGCTCTATGATTTGGGACGTATAACCTCCTTGTGTCATTTTTTCCTCATTTCCAAAATAGAGATAACAATACTCATGCTAATCAGAGTTGTTGTGAAAATTTAGTGTGTTTTAAGCATGGAAGATTTAAAAAGCAGCCCCAGGATCATAGTCTCTGCTCAATACATAGTAATCATTGTTACAAGAAGACTACAAATAAATGATAATAAGCTCTTTGGGTTCCTTGCCTCAGAACACTGAGTGACCATATTATGAACTGCTAGGTTAACATCTATCCTCTTCATTGATGGAGATCATGAAAAATCATGTTATGAATGATGGAAACTGGCTCAGTGCATTAATCCAAAGATGTGTTATACATGTTGTTTATTTCTTAAAGATTTTTAAATTGAAATAGAATTCACATACCATAAAATTCATCATCAAAAGTACAATTTACATTTCCATGCCTGTGTCTTTGTGATAGACCATTTCTATTCCTTTGGGTGGATACCCAGTAATAGGATTGCTGGGTCAAATGATAGTTCTATTTTAAGTTCTTTGAGAAATTGCCACACTGCTTTCCACATTGGTGAACTAATTTACATTCCTTCCAGCAGTGTATGAGCATTCCTTTTTCCCTGCAACCTCACCAGTATCTGTTATTTTTTGACTTGTTAGTAATAGCCATTCTCAGTGGTGTGAGACAGTATTTCACTGTGGTTTTGACATGTCATTTCCTAATGATTAGTGATATTGAGCATTTTGTCATATGCGTGTTGGCTGCATGTATGTCTCCTTTTGAGAAGTGCCTGTTCATGTCCTTTGCACATTTTTTAATGTGGTTGTTTTTTGCTTGTTACTTTGTCTAAATTTCTTACAGATTCTGGATATTAGACCTTTGTTGGATGCATAGTTTGCAAACATTTTCTCCCATTCTGTACCTATGGACACAAAGAAGGGAACAATAGACACTAGGGCCTATTTGAGGGTGGAGGGTGGTAGGAGGATGAAGACTGAAAAATTACCTAGCAGGTAATATGTTGATTACCTGGTGATATGGTTTAGCTCTGAGTTCCAACCCAAATCTCATCTTGAATTATACTCTCATAATTTCCACGTGTTTTGGGAGGGACCCAGTGGGAGATCATTTGAATCTCGGTGGTGGTTTTGCCAATACTGTATATTCTTCTCATGAGAGCGAATAAGTCTCATGAGATTTAATGGTTTTATCAGGGGTTTCTGCTCTTGCATCTTCCTCATTTTCTCTTGCTGCTGCCATGTAAGAAGTGCCTTCCACCTCCTGTCATGATTCTGAGGTCTCCCCAGCCATGTGGAACTGTAAGTCCAATTAAACCTCTTTCTTTTGTAAATTGCCCAGTCTTGGGTATGTCTTTATCAGCAGCATGAAAATGGACTAATACACCTGGGTGACAAAATTATGTTTACAGCAAACCTCCTTGACATGCAATTTACCTATGGAACAAACCTGCACAAGTTATCCTAATAAAAACAAAGAACAAAAAACCAGATCATATTGTACCCCATAAATATATTTCAATTATTACTTGTCAATTAAAAGTAAAACTAAGAAAAGAAAAAAAATTAAAAATAAAGTGTACAGTTTCTCAGGTTTTAAAAAACATAGTTGCAAAGTTGTGCAACTATCACCACTATCTAATTCCACAACATATTTGCCATCTCCAACAGAAACCCTCTACTCATTAGCCGTCACTCCCTGTTGCACCCTCCCTCAGCCCCTGTCAACCATTACTCTGCTTTCTGTAGTCTCTATGGATTTGCCTATTCTGCAAATTTCATAGAAATGGAATTATATAATATGTAACATTTTGTGGCTGGCTTCTTTCACTTAGTGTAATGTTTTCAGGGTTCATCTATGTTGTAGAACGTGCCAATACTTCATTCCTTTTTATGGCTGACTAATATTCCATTGTATAGATATACCACATTTTGTTTATCCATTCATTGTTTGATGGACATTTGTGTCCATTTCCACTTTTTGGCTATCATGAACATTTGTGTACAAATTTCTATGTGGACATAACATTTTTAGTTCTCTTGGGCATATACCCAGGATTGGAATTGCTGGGACATAGGATAACACTATGTTAAACTCTATGAGGGACACATTTTGCTTATTCATCTGGAGTTATCCTTTGATTATAGTTTTCAGGTCATGCAAAAATGCTTGAAATAGTAATAAAAAAGTGAGCTCTTACTCATTCCAGCTATTCAGTCGTAATCAGGACATACTGCCAAGAATGACCATGATCTTGGGACATGAAGTACTTGCTGGTGATACCTCGCTAATGTGGCACCTAACCTTCATGTGCTAGAACCAGCCAGAAGATGAATGTTCAAACACCAGATGACAAATGGCTAGAACTGGGGTACATATTTTGTTCTTTAAAGTATGCTTTTTTGTTAATTTTTGATATTTCTTTGTTATGAGTACACAGTAGGTGTATATATATTTATAGGGTACAAGAGATATTTTGATACAGGCATACAGAGTCTAATAATAATCACATCACAGTAGATGGGGTACCCATCATCTCAAGCATTTATCATTTCTTTGTATTACAAACATTCCAATGATGCTCCTTTGATTATTTTAAAATGTGCAATAGATGATTGTTGACTGTAGTCACCTGTTATGCTATCACATACTAGACCTTATTCATTCTATCTGTATTTTTATGTCCATTAACCATCCCTACTTCCCCCCATCCTCCCCACTACCCTTCTCAACCTCTGGCAATCATCCTTCTACTCTTTATCTCCATGAGTTCAATTCTTATTTTTTAGAAATTTATATTGGCAGTGGAGGTGGAGGAAAATAATGACTCTCTCATCTTTTTTTTGTGTGTGTGGAAACATGACTTTTAGGTGTTTAGACTGTGCACTGCCTTCCTTAGAATAATACCAGAATTTGGCTGCAGCTTTAGATTAGATAGTTCAAAATCCTCCCCACTGGGCTTGGGATGGGAGAAAACAAAAATGCTAGTTTTTGTCTTTCATTCTCTGTGGCATCATGCTTTGATGAATTTTTTATACTTTGAGCATAAAATTTTCTATTGAACTTTTTGTCCTCAGATGCATTTTTGTATCTGTTCCTTTTTCTCTTCCTTTTACTTACCATAAATACTTATTGAGTATGTATTCTACAATAGAGAAGTGTGTCAGCCAGGGAGACATAGGGAAAAATTGAACAGGCAACAGTAAATGTATTTATCACTGTTATACAGTATTCAGGAAAATAACAAGGAGGTGGTGTGATAGACGACTGGGATGACTTCTCTAGAGTTTCAGAGGAAGGCCTCTCTGTGGAGGTGACAGGTACACTGAAGACTGAAGGATGAGCAAGAGTGGGCAGTGTGAAGGTCTTTTGCCTATTTGTTTTCAAGTTTACTTCCCACCCTTCCCGTGCTCTGGTCTGGGTAACAAGGGACTGGCCCTTGAAAACTACATTTCCCAGGCTCTCTTGCAAGCTACCTTTCTGCTAGATTTGGCGAATGGAAGGCAGTAAGCAGTGCACTGCTGGAGGCTGGTTCCTATCAGTGGGCTTGCCTGGTTCCTTTGTCTCTGTTTTCTGCTTGGGTTTGGCCAATGGGAAGAACAGGTGGGAGTTGGGAGGGCAGGAGGAGAGGTTGAGCGATTTCTTCCCTGCTCCTTCTCCCCAGTGCTCTGTCTGGGTTCTTACCAGGCCACTTCTCTTCCATAGCTTTCTGCTCACACCATTTCCTTCTCTTGCCCCTTCAGCCTTAGGAGTAGTAACAGCTCCCTCCTTTAGCAAGTCTTTGGGTGCTGCACCATCTTGTTTGGTTTTCTTATCCCTGCCCATAACTCCCTAAATATTGCCTTCATTGAAGTCTCTTCACTTGAGCCATTGGAAGTGGGGAGGGAGAGAGTGAATTCTCTTTCCTGCCAGCACCCTGGCAGTAGTGATAGCTAATGACCAATCTTCATGTATCACTTTTCATGATTTTTGTCATATCTGCATGACACCTGGCTGTTGCTTATTTACTTACTTTTTCTGAAGTCACCTCACTTTTGTTTTTAACAAATGACTATAGCATTATCCTAAGCAGTAATATACAAGAAATCCTGGGTTTGGTAGGAAAGTAATACCTTATCCTAATACATATTAAAACACATACAGGCCAGGTGTGGTGACTCACGCCTATAATCCCAGCACTTTGGGAGTCTGAGACGGGCAAATCACTTGAGGTCAGGAGTTCGAGACTATCCTGGCCAACATGGCAAAATGCTGTCTGTACTAAAAATACAAAAATTAGCTTGGCATGGTGGCACACACCTGTAATCCCAGCTACTTGGGAGTCTGAGGCAGGAGAATTGCTTGAACCTGGGAGGTGGAGGTTGCAGTGAGCTGAAATGGTACCACTGCACTCCAGCCTGGGCAACAGAGTGAGACTTTGTCTCAAAACAGACAAACAAACACAAACAAACAAACAGGTCAGGCATAGTGGCTCATGCCTGTAATCCCAGCACTTTGGGAGGCCGAGGCATGCAGATCACCTGAGGTCAGGAGTTTTGAGACCAGTCTGGCCAACATTGTGTAACCTGGTCTACTACTAAAAATACAAAAAATTAGCCAGGTGTGGTGGTGCACACCCATAATTCCAGTGGCTCGGGAGGCTAAGGCAAGAGAATGGCTTGAACCTGGGAGGCAGAGGTTGCAGTAAGCCATGATTGCACCACTCCACTGCAGCCTGGGTGACAGAATGAGATTGTTTCTCAAAAACAAAACAAACAAACAAATGAAAAACCCATGTACATAACTCTTTAAAAGAAACAATAGCTGAGACCCTTGCAAATCACGTTGCACCAACTTGATGATCTCTTAGGCTCCTTTCATCTCAGGGAGGCTGTGATTCTGGATAAATGATTGAGACTTTGGTGCTTGTTTTAAGTCAAAAACATCTCAGTGGTTTATAGATTCAAATTGTTTTCTTTCAGCTGTATCACTGCAGTAAACAGAAATGAGGAAAATAGTTCTCCTCTTTATTCTTGCACTGATGAAAAGCTTCTAAGTGCTACCAAATGTAGAAAAATCATTTGGGCTTTCATTGTATTGTTGGGCAAAGAATGAAGATAAATCTGGTTTTATGCAAGATGAAATTTTCTTTCCTCAGGTGGCCCTTGCTATGAGGGGTTTTGGAGGAAGGAGGCAAAATAGAAACTTAACTAATTATATTCATTGCAGGAGAGGGACCCAGATTCCATACACACTGCTGGCAGAGAGGCATGGTGTGGCACTCAGAGGTGTACAGATCCTGGCATACAGTGGCTTGAGGAGAAACAGCTCCTTTAAAAACTGAGCCATGAGAAGACTCCACTAAAGTTCAGTCCATAGCTGGGATGTTACTTTCCTAGATCTTCCTTTTGACTTTGGCTTCTGGGCTCCAAGAATCCTGAATCTACCTCTTCCCACTTTCATGATCTCCATTCAACATTCATTTGACACACGGGTTCCTGCATACTTTAGTGTACATCATTAAATCTAGTATGCATTACTAAAACTAAATTTTGTATGCATCAGTCTCCTGGAGGGCTTGTTAAAACATATCTTGTTGACTGGGTGAGATGGTTCACACCTGCAATCTCAGAGCTTTGAGAGGCTGAGATGGGAGGTTCATTTGAGGCCAGGAGTTAGAGACCAGCCTGTGTAACAGAGTGAGACTCCTGTCTCTACAAAAAACTCAAAAGAATAAAAAATTAGTCAGTTATGATAGCATGCATTTATAGTCTTGGCTACTTGGGAGGCCGAGATGGGAGGATTGTTTGAGGCCAGGAGTTTGAAACCAGCCTGGGCAATCTAGTGAGACCCTAGCTCTACAAAAAATAAAATAAAATAAATTAGCTAGGTGTGGTGGTGCACACCTGTAGTCTCAGCTACTCAGGGAGGCTGAGAAATCACTTGAGCCTGGGAGTTTGAGGTTGTAGTGAGGTACGATTGCACCACTGCACTTCAGGCTGTGCAACAGAGTGAGACTCTGTTTAAACAAACAAACAAACAAACAAACAAACAAACAAAAAAACAAGGCTGAGCACAGTAGCTCACACCTGTAATCCCAGCACTTTGGGAGACGGAGGTGAGCAGATCATCTGAGGTCAGGAGTTCAAGCCCAGCCTGGTCAACATGGTGAAACCATGTCTCTACTGAAAATATAAAAATTAGCCAGGTGTGGTGGTGGGCACCTGTAGTCCCACCTACTTGGGAGGCTGATGCAGGTTGAGGTTGCAGTGAGCAGAGATTGTGCTACTGCACTCCAGCCTGGGTGACAGAAAAAAAAAAAAAGAGGAAAAGAAAAAGAAAAAGAAAAAAAAAAACCAAATATGTCTTCTTGTACCCAGAATGTCTGAATCAGGAGATCTGGAGTGAGCCCGAGAATTTGCATTTCTAATAAGTTCCCAGGTAATGGTGATGTGGCTAGTCAGGGGACAACAATTTAAAAAAATATATATTTTTTAGAGATAAGTTCTGGCTACATTGCCCAGGCTGGTCTCAAACTCCTGGGCTCAAGCAGTCCTCCTGCCTCAGCCTCCCAAAGACCTGAAATTCTAGGCATGAACCACAATGCCCAGCCAGAGAGCAGACTTTGAGAAGCCTTGAAGTAACATCTGGAGTACCTGTCCTCTGCCAGACCCCAGGAATGGAAAGGTGAAGAAGGCAGGATCTTTCCTTTAAATTGCTTACTTGGCAAATAATTCAAACCCCTGGAGGGTCAGCTGTCTCATCTGTAACGTGAGAATAATTATACTTCCTTCATGGTGCTCTTGTGAAAATTAAATGATACTGAGTCACAGACCTTTGCTATTTTAGAAGGACAAATCTTGAGACCTTTGCAGGCCCACAATTCTGTGAATACTATTAAAACATGTAATTTTCTCCATAAAATTTAGTTAACCAGAAGTGAAAATTTTAAGTGACCCTTTCAGGCCCCTAATGATTCCCTAAATAGAGGATTAAAGCAATTTATGAAGCAATTAAAATAAATTCTTGCTGAAACACTCATTGAACAGTTTCGGAAATTACTCTCCCTTGATTCCTTATGGAGTATTTGGTGGCTTCAAGCAATTACCAAATTTGATATTTTACCCTTGGATTTATCTAACACTTCACTTTCTTTTTATTCCTATTATTCATATTTGCAATTGTAAATGGGGTCTTTTTTTTCCCCTGGAAAGACACCAGGGCCCAGCGTGGTGGCTCATGCCTGTACTTTTGGAGGTTGAAGTCGGGGAATTGCTTGAGCTCAGTAGTTTGAGACCAGCCTGGGCAACATATGGAAATCTCATCTCTACAAAAAATTTAACAAACTAACTGGGCGTGGTGGTGTGTGCCTGTAGTCCCAGGTACTCTCTGGGAGGCTGAGGTGGGAGGATCGCTTGAGCCCAGGAGGTCAAGGCTACAGTGAGCCATGGTTGCGGCACTGTACTCTTGTCTGGGCAATGGAGCAAGATCCAATCTCAAAAGCAGAAAAAGATGTGAGATACCTCACACATTGCAAGCACCATGGTATATTTGGATTAAATAGAGAAAGCAACAAGTCCACATCAAGATACACATGCTAGGAAGTGAGCTAGTCTGTTCACTAGCTATGGCATCTGTTAGTATGCCAACCACTCCTACAGTTCTACCGCACCATATGACTCTGGAAGGTACCACCCATACTGCAGTCTATGTCAATCATGCTCCTAGGAGTTGTGCAGACTTGTGAGGCTACCCCTCCGTGTGGGGGTCTAATTGGTGACCTTGCTGTGGACCTTCCAGGTTATGCATGAGATTGGGAAACCAAGGTTAACTCTGCAAATGCCAAGATTAATGCTCTGATTAGTACCTGGAGCATCACTGATTTTCCAAACAGCCTTTATCACAGCTTACGCCTTAATTTTGGTGTTTTCAGTATTGGCACTATTCCTTCTCATCTTGGCTCTTTTTTTCTTTCCTATGGAGACAAGGTCTCACTCTGTTGCCCGGGCTGAAGTGCAGTGGCACGATCGTAGCTCACTGCGGTTTCCAACTCCTGGCCTCAAGGGATCCTCCCACTTCAGTTTCCCAAGTAGTTGGAATTACAGGTGAGTGATACTACACCTGGCTAATCGTTTTATTTTTGTAGAGATTGGGTCTCATTATGTTGCCTAGGCTGGTCTCAAACTCCTGGCCTCAAGTGAATCTCCAGCCTCAGCCTCCCAAAGCATTGAGATTACAGGTGTGGGCCACCATGTCCAGCCTGGTTCTTAACACGCTACCCTCCTTGAGTTTATTCTGTTGCCTTGGGTTAGCCCAGGTTTGATTGGCATTTTGGCCACCACTGCCTAATAGCACTCCTTTAGATATTTGGCTGCCTCAGGAGGAGGGGAAGCAGGTTGGAGTTTCAGTGCCACCTCTGCCACTTTTATTGCATGATTCAGGCAAGGAGTGTAACGCCTCTGCGCCCCGCTATTTTCCTCCAAAAAATGGCACTCCCGCAAATGGTTTGCGATTAGAAAATAAATGAAATGAGGCGGGGTGCAGTGACTCATGCCTGTAATCCCAGCACTTTAGGAAGCCGGGATGGGCAGAATCATTTGAGGTCAGGAGTTTCCAACTCCCTTGGACAACATGGCAAAACCCCATCTCTCCTAGAAACAGAAAAATTAGTCGGGCGTGGTGGTGTGCACCTTTAATCCCAGCTACTTGGGTGATTGAGGCAGGAGAATTGCTTGAACCCAGGAGGCATTGGTTGCAGTGAGCCAAGATCGCGCCACTGCACTCCAGCCTGGGTGACAGAGTGAGACTCCGTCTCAAAAAAAAAAAAAAAAATCAGTCACAGAGTCATAAATTTATTCATAAATTCTTTTACATTCCTTGTAAATACATGAACCCAGTTGTTTATTTTTGGAGTACGGGATAAAAAATATTTTGTTAGACTTTGCTTTTCTCAGAAAAGCTGTGTTTTAATGCAGTGGCATTAGTACCAAGCGAAACACAAATTGTTTTATGTCTATGGAATAAGCTTAGAGATTTCAGGGTTCCCCATCTACTGCATCATGCATCACGAAAATCAAGTTTAATACAAAATTGAGTTGCTGTTAGTTAAACAGTTACCTGCTTTTTGTATTTTTCTTTTTTTTTGTAAAGATGGTGTCTCACTATGTTGCCCAGGCTGGTCTGGGTAAAAGTGCCAGAGGTGACACTGAAACTCCAACCTGCTTCTCCTCCTCCTGAGGCAGCCAAATGTCTAAAGGAGTGCTATTAGGCAATGGTGGCCAAAAAGCCAGTTAAACCCGGGCTCCTGGTCCGGTCTTGAACTCCCAGCCTCCAGGGATCCTCCTGCCTCAGCCTCCCATCTTGCTGGGATTACGGCATGAGCCACTGCGCCTGGCATGTCTGCTTTTTGGATTAAGGAAAATCCCTGCTCTGCCCTGGACTGGATTTCAGTTTGTGGACCAGCTGTTTGTTGAGCATCCGGGGCCATTTGTGTGTGGACTGCCCTTGCATCTTACTGATAATCATGATATGCAGGGTAAAAGCTCTCAGCAGACTGTGTGGAGCCTGATGCCTGAAAATGGTGCTTTTTAGACCCCTTTAAATAATTTACTGAGGCAGCCGGCTTGCTGCTACTCATATGTCGTCGTCTTTGGGGTTGTTTTTCTCACGTGAATTACAGCAGTTCATCTCTAATTTGCAGGCTACCCATTTCCAGCAAGAGTCCGAGCCAAATTTGAATATTCAGAAAGAACAGCACTGTACTATGACTGTTTAAAAATTAACACACATCTCTTGTCAGTCTGAGTAGAAGCAGAGTGCTCAGTTCAGGAAAGTCCTGGACTCCAATCACCTTAGACCATTAGTGCTGGGAGACCTTATAGTTCATCTTGAGCGCCTTTGTTCTAATTGCGTTACTTGAGGCCATCTCTGTAAGTCATATTCTACATCAGTGCAACAGCTGTTCAGATATCTGAAGACCACTGTCTTACCTTCGCCTATGACTTTTCTTTTCCTAGCTGAGAATGCCAGTTTCTTTCTTTTCTTTTTTTTCTTTTTTGTAGAAACAGTCCAGGCTGGTCTCCAACTCCTGACTTCAAATGATCCTTCTGCCTCCGTCTCCCAAAATTCTGGGATTATACGCATGAGCGACCCCACTCGGCCATAAGAACCATGAGAACACCAGATTCTAAAACAGTTCCTCATATGATACTGTATTGGTTTTCAGAACTTCCCTGCTCACTTTTCTCCAAGGTTCCTTGCATTCTTCTTCAAGTAGGGTGTTGGCCAGGCATGGTAGCTCACGCCTGTAATTCCAACGCTTTGGGAGGCCGAGGCCAGGTGAATCGATTGAGTCTAGGAGTTCTAGACCAGCCTGGGCAACATGGAGAAAGACCCATTGATACAAAAAAAAAATTAGCCAGGTGTGGTGATATATACCTGCAGTTCCAACTACTTGGGGACTGAGGCAGGAGGGTCCCTTGAGCCTGGGAGGTCAAGGCTGCAGGGAGTCTTGATTGTGCCACTGCAGTCCTCCAGTCTGGGCCACAGAGTGAGACCCTTTCTCAAAAATAAGTAAATAAACACATACATACATACATACATAAAGTGGGGTGTCTACAAATAATCTCAATATTCCAGGTGTTGCTTTACTAGAGAAAAATAGTATGCTTTTGGGAGTACGACCTCCCCAATTTTTTTTTTCTTTTTTTTAGATAGAGTCTTGATCTGTCAACAGGCTGGAGTGCAACGGCATGATCTCGGCTCACTGCAACCTCCACCTCCCAGGTTCAAGTGATTCTCCTGCCTCAGACTCCCACCTAGCTGGGATTACAGGCATGTGCCACCACACCTGGCTAATTTTTTGTATTTTTAGTAGAGACGGGGTTTCGCCATGTTGGCCAGGAGGGTCTCGATCTCCTGACCTTGTGATTTGACTGCCTCAGCCTCCCAAACTGCTGGGGTTACAGGCGTGAGCCACTGCGCCCGGCCAACCTCCGCAATCTTAAACAAAAATAAACTAAATAAAAACATAAATACATTTTAAATTTATTTTAAAAAAATAAATAAATTTTAAAAACCCCAAATAATATGTTTATTTAGCTCTTCTCTGGCCAAATCATATCTGAAGGTATATTCACACTTGCTGTAAGAAAATGGTAGATCAGGCCACATGAAGAGTGTTCAGAGTCCCAGAAAACATCACTTAGTAATACTGATGATCATAATAGCTACTGTTTATCTAGTGCATATATTTTATGTGGATTATCTTATTTAATTTTCATCATGGGCCCAAAATCTACCAGCTAGTAAGTGCAGGATTAAAAGAGTGCACGTTCTTCTTCTTCTTTTTTTTTTTTTAAATTATTTCCGTAGATTATTGGGAAACAGGTGGTATTTAGTTACATTAGTAAGTTCTTCAGTGGTGATTTGTGAGATTTTGGTGCACTCATCACCTGAACAGTATACACTGCACCCAGGTTGTAGTCTTTTATCCCTCACCCCCTTCCTACCCTTTCCTTCAAAGTCCCCCAAGTCCATTGTATCATTCTTATGCCTTTGCATCCTCATAGCTTAGCTCCCATGTATGAGTGAGAACATACAATGTTTGGTTTTCCATTTCTGAGTTATTTCCATTAGAATAATTCCAATTCCGTCCAAGTTGCTGTGAATGTTATTAACTCATTCCTTTTTATGACTGAGTAGTATTCCATCATTTATACATACATATCATACACACACATATATTATTATACATACATATAATACATTATAATACATCCATATTATAATACATATAATATATGTATACATATGTATATTATACACACACACATATATATATATATATATATATAAAAGTTTCTTTATCCACTTGTTGATTGATGGGCATTTGGGCTGGTTCCACATTTTTGCAACTGCGAATTGTGCGGCTATAAACATGCGTGTGCAAATATCTTTTTTTGTATAATGACTTCTTTTCCTCTAGGTAGATACCCAGTAGTGAGATTGCTGGATCAAATGGTAGTTCTATTTTTAGTTAAAAGCCTGTATACTTTCCATTGCCCTCCATTAGTTTTTTTTTTTTTTTTTTGTCTAGATGGTCAGGTGGAAAGAGGTGTTTAACCTTTCACTGAGAGATTTACTGTCTTCATAAAATCGAAGGGTTATCATTTTCAACAGAGAGATGACTTTGAACCTCAGTGGGGAAAAACTACGGGGAATGCAGATGGGCTGCCTGAAACAGACACACTCTAAGACTCTGTGATAAATACAATTCTCTCAGATCCTAAGCATGCTCGTTTTTCCAGATTGAAGCAAAGCGTCTGAGCCTATTGCTCTGTGGCATTATAGCAGCCAGGGGGTCCAACGGGTTTTGTAAAAAATAAACAAAATATAAAATGAAAGCAGTTACGTAGAGCATCATGCAGACAAAACAAAGGACTGAATTATCTTGGTCCCTACCGGATTCTGTGCTATTATGAACATAGAAGTGTTTTCTTCACCTGGCTGTGCAAGAGAGGCACCTGAAGGGCTTATTTAAACAAAGATGCCCTGATTCCTATCCTTATCCTACAGATCTGGGGTGGACCCCTGGGGTTTCCATTTGATGAAGCTTTCCAGGCATGTTGGTCCTGCCAGTGGGATTGGGAGCAGACTGTGTTGTGACCCCCAGCCTTGGACTATAGGATGACTTAAATCTGTTAAACAACCAGCCCCGTAGGCTAAATTGTCTGGGCTGACTTTGTTTGCTGAATTGAATAATTAGCTTGGCATTGCAGAGTTTCAAACACACTGAGAACATGCGTCAGATCACGGCTCTTGAGAACAGCGGCAATACAACCACACACGGGCCACCATGCCAATAGATCAGAAGTTTCATGAAATTATCTTCAAGCTAAGCAGCAAATTCCATAATTATCAGTATTCTTTTCATGTACTCTAAGATTCTGCATAATTTCCCTGTGGTAGAATGTAGAGAAATCAAAACAATAAACTAAGAGATCTACCAATTCATTGGAGCACAAAATTTAAATCTGTGTTTGCTAACAATATTTCAATTTCTGGGCAAATCTAACATGAAGAGACTGAATAATGATATTTCCATCTTTACTTTGGGAGGAGTCTGTTTATTTATTGCTTTGGGTAAGAATGCTAAAAACCTAGAACTCTGTACTGTGATATTTACCTTTGTCAGATAAATTTATGGCTTAACATCGTATTGATTTTGTCTTACAGACATACTCATCAAGTGATCGCTGCAGGTCTTAGAGTAAAAGAAATTTAGCATTCAATGTAGGCTTTTTGTATGGTAAGTCTTTGAATGAGGACAATAAATCTAAAAGCATACTAATAATCAGTTGTTCTATTTTGCAAAACATTTTCAAGTCCTTGACCTGGTTTGATTCCTTCCCAAGCCCTTTGAAGTCAGGAGACCTGATTTACCACGGGACTTTTTCAGATGGATAGCTATTATTCTGTGTGTTTTTTTTTTTTTTCAAAAATTTATATTCAACCATGTTGGTAATGTGCACCCCTGAGAACCATGTCCTTTAATAGAAACACCTGTATTAACTGAAACTTAACCTAAAGAGGCTGAGTTTTTGCACCCTATTTATAGAGAGAGGTCAATGCAAATGAAATGAATGCATATCAAAATGCCTAACACTTCACCTTTCAATTAATAGACTTCATTCATTCACTCACTCATTCATTCCTCAGATACCTACTGAGCATCTAGCAGGTATTCTCTTCTATTGATAGCTAATTTGTTTTTCTTTCTTTTTTTTTTTTTTTCTGAAATGGAGTCTTGCTCTGTTGCCCGGGGTGGAATGCGATGGCACCATCTCGGCTCACTGCAAGCTCCACCTTCCAGGTTCACGCCATTCTCCTGCCTTGGCCTCCTGAGTAGCTGGGACTACAGGCTCCCGCCACCACACCCAGCCAATTTTTTTGTATTTTGAGTACAGACGGGGTTTCACCGTGTTAGCCAGGATGGTCTCGATCTCCTGACCTTGTGATCCACCCACCTCAGCCTCCCAAAGTGCTGGGATTACAGGTGTGAGCCACTGCGCCCAGTCTTTTTTTTCTTTTGAGATGGAGTCTCACTTTGTCACCCAGGCTGGAGTGCAGTGGTGTGATCTCAGCTCACTGCTTCCTCCGCCTCCCAGGTTCAAGCGATTCTCCTGCCTCAGCCTCCCAAGTAACTGAGATTACAGGTGCATGTCTCCATGCCCAGCTAATTTTTGTATTTTCAGTAGAGATGGGGTTTCACCATGTAGGCCAGGCTGGTCTTGAACTTCTGAGCTCAAGTGATCCGCCCACCTCGGCCTTCCAAAGTGCTGGGATTACAGGTGTGAGCCACTGCACCTGGTCTATAGCTAAAATCTTGAGACCAGATTGTGTGAGTCATTAAGAACACAGGTTTTGGTTTAGACAATTTTGGCTATGAATTCCTGCTCTGTAACTGCTCAGGTGACCTTGTACATGTTGCTCTTTTCTTTCTTCATTCATTTCCCTTCCTCTAAAATGTGGGTAGTGACAGTACTAGCTGACATCTTTTTTTCTCTTTCTTGATACAGGGTGTAACTCCAATCCCCAGGCTGAAGTGCAGAAGTATGATTGTGGCTTACTGCTGCCTCAACCTCCTGGGTTCAGGTGATTCTCCCACCTCAGCCTCCCAAGTAGCTGGGACCACAGGTGTGCACCACCACACCTGGTTAATTTTGTTTGTTTGTTTGTTTGTTTGTAGAGGCAGGGTTTCCCCATGGTGTCCAGGCTGGTCTGTAACTCCTGAGCTCAAGCCATGAGCCCACCTCCACCTCCTAAAGTGTTAGGATTACAGGCATGAGCCCCTGTGCTTGGCCCAGTTGATATATGTATTTTTTGATGGGAGTTCAATATTTCATAAAATATATATAGAGTGTTTATCACAGTGCCTGGTGCATAAAAGGGCCCTAAAAAATGATAGAATAAAATTTTACTCTACAGTGAAAACTGTTGAAACTTGACCATAGCCATCAAGGATATTTTGGCTCTGTTTAATTGACCACAGGCTGAAAGCAACACTACATTCAAGGGCTAACCCCGTGTACCTAGCCATTGTGTCAGTTTGCATTATTTTGGTTATACATCAAATAAAACAATTCAAGTTGGCTTATAGAGTAAAGAGAATTCACTGATTCTTGTAAATCGTCAAGTGGCATGGCAGCTTCAGGCAAGGCTTGATCCAGTAGCTCAAATAACTAGGACCTGGTTTCTCTTGGTCTCATATAATGACGACTTCCTCTGAAAGCTCTATGTGGTGGCTCCATATCAACTCCAAAGTGTCTACTCAAAGTGAAAAAAAAAAGGTGTGGCAACTGTAGGCTCCACATCCCCACAGGGCAGGGACTAAGCCTAGGGGATTGAGGCACTTGTCTGAGATGCAAAATTTGAGAGGAGAGCTGCCAAAAACACCTCAAGACAAATAGTATTTTGGCCAGGTGGGATGACTCAGGCCTGTAATCCCAGCACTTTGGGAAGCTGAGGTGGAGAGAGGGGTGGATTGCTGGAGGGCAGGAGTCTGATATCAACCTGAAGATATAGCAAGACCCCCATCTCTACAAAAAATTAAATTGAAAGAATTAGCTAGGCATGGTGGCATGTGTCTGTAGTCCCAGCTACTGGGGAGGCTGAGGCAGGGGGATTGCTTGAGCCCAGGAGATGGAGGCTGCAGTGAGCTAAGATCATTCCACTCACTGCACTCCAGCCTGGATGACAGTGAGCTCTTGCCCCTACCCCCACCTCACCCCCCCAAAAAATGAATAAACATAAATTTTAAAAATTAAAAAATTAGATAAAAAGCATAAATGATACTTTGACGCTATATGTAAAAAACAAAACTGATGCAAAAAAATCTGTGATCAATCACTTAGAAAAGATTTTTAGAAAAGATTTGTGGGGGAGGGTTAAGGGGAAGATTTAAAAGAAAGATCAGAGTCAGCTGAAGAGAGATGACTTTTCTCAGTAGTTTCAGCAAACATCTGTTTGCTTTCCTGGCCTCAACTGAGTGTGGTCCCCATCACAGAACCAATTGCTGTGGTCAGGGGTAGGGGATACAGTCTATTGGTGTCAGCTAATAAGGTTCCACCCTAGAGCTAGAGGGTAAAGCCTTGGTGTTCTTATCTATATCATGAGAGTAAATTTTGACTTTTGTTTTTAGGGGGAGAATGCCTTTTTCAAATGAAATCTTTTTTTTTTTTTTTTTTTTTTTTCATTTGAGACAAAGTCTCACTCTGTCGCCCAGGCTGGAATGCAGTGGCACATTCTCGGCTCACTGCAACCTCTACCTCCCTGGTTCAAGCGATTCTCCTGCCTCTGCCTCCCGAGTAGCTAGGATTACAGGTGTGAGCCACCACACCAAGCCCAAATGAAATCTTAAAAAGGTTCTAAGCAGGCTCTGGTGATGGAGACTTGGGGATACCATTGAGGTGGAGCTGGGGACCCCGAGCCTGCCAACTCATCAATTCAGTCACACTGGGGAGCTCCCGCGTGCCTGTGGACACAGTTTGAAAACCGCTAAACTAGAAAACCACTAAACTAGACAGAAGTCCTTTTAGGTTCTACCATTTCACGGCTACGATTCTGAATATTCTTTGAAGAAACCAAAGAAGTAGATAAAGTGGCTGTGCGTGGTGGCTCACGCCTATAATCCCAGTACTTTGGGAGGCCAAGGCGGGTGGATTCCTTGAGGTCAGGAGTTCGAGACCAGTCCGGCCGACATGGTGAAACCCTGTCTCTGATAAGAATACAAAAATTAGTGGGGCGTGGTGGTGGCACACGCCTGTAGTCCCAGCTACTTGGGAGGCTGAGGCGGGAGAATCACTTGAACCCAGGATGTGAAGGTTGCAGTGAGCTGAGATCAGGCTACTGTACTTCAGCCTAAATGACAAAGTGAGACTCTGTCTCCAGAAAAAGAAAAAAAAAAGTAGAGAAACAAAGAATGCTACACGAGCTTTACATTAGCACAGCATGTTGGTGCATACTTGTAGTCCCAGCAATTTGGAAGGCCAAGGCAGCAGAACTGCTTGAGCCCATGAGTTGAAGACTAAACCTGGACAACACAGCAAGACCCCCACTCTACAAATATTTAAAAATTTACCAGGCATGGTGGTGCCCCCGTATAGTCCCAACTATTTGGGAGGCTGAGGTAGGAGGACCACTTGGGCCCAGGAGTTCCAGGCTGCAGTAAGGTATGATTGTGTTCCTGCACTGCAGCTTGGGCAACAGAGTAAGACCCCATTTCTAAAAATAAACAAATAAAAAAATAAAATAAAATCACATAGGCTTTGATTCTGATAAATTTGGTTGTGAACTCTTCTGTCCTATTTCACATGAACTTGTCCATGTGTCTTTTATTTATTTTCTTTTTTTCAGTTTTGGTTTCTGGTGGCATGAAGTAAATGAATACAGCAGCAAGAGAATTCAGAAGTCTTAACTAATTTGAGCAAAACTCATGAGGAAATCGCAGGTTACTCAGTTGGAAATGGAGGAACAAGGAAATTCTTACATCTTGGTAGTGGGTTCTTGCTTTGTTCTCTGAAAGTCTTATTTTTTTTTTCTTTTTCAACATACATTTCTTTTTTTTTTTTTTTTTTGATACAGAGTCTTGCTGTGTTGTCCAGGTTGGAGTGCAGTGACATGACTGCAGTTCACTGCAGCCTGGACCTTCCAGGCTCGGGTGATCCTCCTGTCTCAACTTCCTGAGTAGCTGGTTATGTTCTTTTTGGACAATACCTTTGTCCTCTCTGTGAGTTCAGAATCCATTACAGGGAACTTCATGAAATGTTGATGTGATTAATGTTAAAGACGATTTGACTGGAGCAGCAGGATAATGAGCATATTAAGCTGGTGGAAAAATGGGTCTGGTTTCGAGAGCCGTAAGCAGTTGGTAAATAATAAAAATGGAAACCCTTTCTTTTTAGTTCTTAAAAGAAATTCATAATGGGTTCTCCTCATAAACTGCAATTATTTTTAAAGAGCACTAATGAATAATTTAAAGACCCACTGGGTTAGGCAATTAGTTTTAAGTGTGGATTAATTGCTTTCTTTATAATATTCCATATTCATTTTTTGCATAATATGGACAGATATTTCATCTTCTTCAAAAATATTTTATGTTTTCTAAAATGTTCTGATAGGTGAGAAGGGAAGCTGCTGTAGTCATTACAAAATGGGAAACATGGGACACTGAGCCTGTGTCTGCCCATTTTTAGGGAACAAACAAAATCATGGCGTTTTCTCCCATTACCCCTCCCCCACAATTCAGTTTGGTGCAGTGGCTATTCAACTTTTTTTTTTTTCTTAAGATGGAGTGTCACTCTGTCACCCAGGCTAGAGTGCAGTGGTGTGATCTCAGCTCACTGCAACCTCTGCCTCCCAGGTTCAAGCAATTCTCCTGTCTGAACCCCCAAGTAGCTTGGACTATGGTGCACGCCACCATGCCTGGCTAATTTTTGTATTTTCAGTTAGAGATGGGGTTTTGCCATGTTGACCAGTCTGGTCTTGAACTCCTTACCTCATGTTCTACCTGCCTTGGCCTCCCAAAGTGTTGGGATTACAGGCATGAGCCACCGCACCTGGCCTGTTAAACTTTTTTGATTGTGACCAACAGTGAGAAGTTGTGACTCAGTAACATACGCACAAATACACACGCAGGCACATATTAACATAAAAGTTAATATGGATGAAAAATGCCAGATTACAACCATTGTTGGCTCCATTTGATGCCTGCTGATATTTTTGACTCTGCTCCACTTATACTGTGATTTAGCTGGTAACTTTTGGAGAAAGGAAGTGGATTTCTGGACTAGCTGGGCCAAGTTCTAGTTCTTGGCCTGGGTGGGGGTTATAAGGATGTTCACCTTGCAAGAAGTCACCAAGTGGTATGATGATTCCATGTACCTATGCTTTATTTTTCTGTATAAATGTTAAACAATATATATTCCAGCAGTTTACAAAATATTGTCCTAGGAGGTAGGAACCCGAATGAATTCTATCATAGCTTCTTGATCACCTTTTTTTGTGTGTGTTATTTTATTTACTTATATAATATTTTTTATTTTTAGTACAGACAAGGTCTTTCTATGTTGCCCAGGCTGGTTTTGAACTCCTGAGCTCCAGTGATTCTCCTGCCTTGGCCTCCCAAAGTGCTGGAATTAAGGCATGAGTCATTGCAACTGGCTCTTTATTTATTATTATTATTTTTTGAGGTGTAGTCTCTGTTGCCCAGGCTGGAGTGCAGTTGTGTGATCTCAGCTCACTGCAGCCTCTGCCTCCTGGCTTCAAGTGATTCTCCTGCCTCAGCCTCCTGAGTAGCTGGGATTACAGGTGCCTGTCATCATGCCTAACTAATTTTTGTATTTTTAGTAAGAGACAGGGTTTCACCATGTTGGTCTGGATGTCCTTGAACTCCTGACCTCAAGCAGTCCACCCGCCTCTGCCTCCCAAAGTGCTGGGATTACAGGTGTGAGCCACCACACCTGGCCTTCTTTATTTTGTGTTTGAGCAGGGAGTGGTTTAAATTAAAGTCCCCAAGTCATTGGGGGGGACCATAAGAAGCAGAAGTAGCAGAGCTAACCCTCTGGCCACGCTGCAGAGTGGGAGTGTGGAGAAATGAAGAGTCAATCAATCCATAATTCTTGTTTTCAGAGCCAAGTCTGTCCCTCACTGGTGGCCTTCCTGAGTCACCAGACAGGATGGGACCTGGCCAGGTGAGAACTCCAGGCAGGGGTCCACAGTGTCTGTGGAAGGAACCATTTCAAAAAGAGACACTGGAGGGGGTGATCAGGGAGAGAGAGCTGCACAGGGCATTTCACTGTCGTGAGGGTCAAATGTTGAATGTCTATCCACCCTCTCAGAAAGTGGTACTCTCCTTTGACTTCCCCAGAGGTGTCCATTTTCTCTAACAGGTGCCTGTGTTAGTTAACACTCTATATCTGTTTTATTAATTTGAACTGCCTTGATACTGTCTTTAAAGAACCCAGACCTTTTATAGAAAATGGTGTTTCAAAGAACGCCCGTAGCACGGTGGGAGTTGAAATCTGAGGTGCTAGTCTTGGCACTGACCTGAAATAGCTTTGTAGTCTTGAGCACGAGGAAGGGAATGCCTTTTCATCCATCAGGAGCGACTGATTTTACTATTTCTGCTCTCCAAGGGCACAAGGGCGTGAAGCTTTTATCTCCCATGTAGGACGACTTTATTTATTTTTTTATTGTTAGGAAAAATGATCCAAGGCCAGGTGTTGTGGCTTACGCTTGTAATCCGAGCACTTTGGAAGGCCGAGGTGGGTGGATCACTTGAGGTTAGGAGTTCGAGACTGGCCTTGCCAACATGCTGAAACCCCCGTCTCTACCAAAAATACAAAAATTAGCTGGGCGTGGTGATGCACACCTGTAGTCCCAGCTACTCAGGAGGCTGAGGCACGAGAATCACTTGAACCTGGGAAGGGCAGAGGTTACAGTGAGTCAAGATCGTGCCACAGCACTCCAGCCTGGGTGACAAGAGTGAAACACCATCTCAAAAAGAACCAAAAACCGAAAACCAAAACCCCAAAAAAACTTAAAAATGATCTAGAACTTGGAAATAAGACAAATTGGTGAGTGGCATATCCTTTCAATGTCATAAACTGACCCAGACCCACCCAAACAAGGGGAATATATTTTATTCAGTTGTTTGCTTACTATGTGTTACAGGTCCAGATTATGTGAGACGACATGTTAACTTGAAGAGTTTTGCCCAATAGAGATAAAAGTAATTTGTCTCTGATAGAACTGATAACCGCAAAGGTTACAGTTTATTACCCTGTTGGACTTTAAGTGGTTTTGTATCTAATCCATACATTATATCCTAATATCTTTTTGGTAAATTGTCTTTGTTATTTATTTGTTTTGGGGTAGGGTCTCGCTCTGTTACCCAGGCTAGTGTGCAGTGGCATGATCATGGCTCACGGCAGCCTCGACCTCCTGGGCTCAAGCAATTCTCCCACCTGAGCCTCCCCAGTAGTTGAGACTATAGGCATAGGTCACCATGCCCAGCTAATGTTTTAGTTTTTGTAGAGATGGGGTCTCACTATGTTGCCCAGGCTAATTTCTAACTCCTGGCCTCAAGAGCTCTCCCCATTTCAGCCTCCCAAAGTGCTGGGATTATAGGTGTGAGCCACAAATTGTCTTTAAATACCTAGCTTTTTAAATGTTCTTTGAACCAGTCTTAACATATTACTGTTTCCCTCATTAATAAATGAATTGAATAAAACTTCTGACGTGCTTATTTTATATTTACATGAAAGTCAAAATTTTATCTTTTTGGAAATGTGCTTTTTGTGGTTTGTTCTACAGAGATGCCCAAGGGGACTAACCTGAAGGAGACAATTAAACTGTTTTGCTTAAGAAATGCATTTTGGCCAGCTCGGTGGCTCACTTGCCCGTAATCCCAGCACTTTGGGAGGCCGAGGTGGGCGGATCACCTGAGGTCAGGAGTTCAGGACCAGCCAGGCCAACATGAGGAAACCCCGTCTCTACTAAAAAAAAAAGATACAAAAATTAGCCGGGCATGGTGGGACATACATGTAATCCCAGCTACTCAGGAGGCTGAGGCAGGAGAATCGCTTGAACCCAGGAGGCAGAGGCTGCAGTGAGCCAAGATCACGCCACTGCACTCCAGCCTGGGTGACAGAAGAAAATGCATTTTATGGGCAGCTTAAGCTCACACCAAGAGAGAATCCCAGGTGGCAATAAGAGTTCTAACTTTGCTAGTTCTCTATTTCTCCAGATTCTTTATTTTTTCACGTCTACAGATTTTGTATTTTTGTTTTGTTCTTGGTTTGTTAATCTAATAGGTGTTACTAATAATTAGGGATTTGGTTTTATGATCTAACTATTTGGTGATCTCCCATAGGTGGAAAACAGGTCTGTTCTCTGCTGGGTGAGACAGAGATTCTGGTTTGATAGTCTTTTTTTATTGTTTGTATGTTTGTCTATTTGTAAGCACGAATCAATTACGAATTTTATGTTCCCTAGAAGGACAGCCCTTTGAGATCTAAACCAGTGATTTTTTTTTTTTTAATGTTTCTGGGATTATTTTTAACTTGAGACTGAAGCTATGAGCTTTCTGTGTCTGGAGGGCTGTGTGCCTGTAATTCAGAAACCCCCTTGATATCTCATTGTACAAATATGAAACGTTTTATTACCTCCAGATTGTATTATTAAATATCTTAAAGGAGCAGTGATCTGATGAGTTTTCAGAAGTTGATACTTATATAAATCTCATATTTCTCAAATTTACAGAAAATAAGGAAACCACCACTTTAAAATGCAAGGTTTAAAAAAATCCCTCTTACTAAAAATGTTAGCTTAGAAACATTAACATAAGAATTCAAGTTCACATAGTTAAGGTAAATCTTCGGAAAAACTGGGTCAATAATTTTGGTTTAAAACCTAAGTAACTGCTGTATGTCTTTCTATTTGAGTTTATTAGTGTGAAGATTTTGGTTTCATTGCTCATAAAATTCCCATCTTTTTCATATTGGTTTCATATTCATTCAAATAAACTAATATTCTTACATAGCATTAGAGATTATGAAAAATGTAAATTTCAGCTAAATTGAATAATTCTGAAAAATGTTTTTATAGCAGTATGTAGGCCTTGTAGTATGTTAGCTTTGTTAGTAGGTAATTTCCAACATCCTCAGGTAATTTGAATCCTTGAGTTAATATTAAATTGAGTTGATTAATTGATAATTATTGATAACCCAGGTAATTTCTGAAAAAGAATGAATAATGAAACATTGATTAAAACACTATACTTGACTTATTTTTTTTTATGCTATGGAGTGGCTATATGTTTGGGAACTTGTTACTATTAAGGAAACTTGTTCATTTTACTACATTAGAAGGTAAGAAGAAGTGTGGCGTTACAGAAAATTCTGTTATAAGATGCTGGTGAAGCTGTGGAGAAATCAGAATGCTTTTACGCTGTTGGTGGGAGTGTAAATTAGTTCAACCATTGTGGAAGTCAGTGTGGTGACTCCTCAAGGATCTACAACCAGAAGTGTCATTTGACCCGGCAATCCCATTACTGGGTATATACCCGAAAGATTATAAATCATTCTACTATAAAGACACAGGCATATGCATGTTTAATGCAGCACTATTTATAATATCAAAGACTTGGAACCAACCCAAACGCCCATCAATGATACACTGGGTAAAGAAAATGTGGAATACTATGCAGCCATAAAAGAATGAGTTCCTGTCCTTTGGAGGGACATGAATGCAGCTGGAAACCATCATTCTCAGCAAACTAACAGAAACAGAAAACCAAACATTGCATGTTCTCACTCATAAGTGGGAGCTGAACAATGAGAACACATGGACACAGGGAGGGGAACATCACACACCAGGGCCTGTTGGGGAGCAAGGGGCAAGGGGAAGGAGAGCATTAGGACAAATACCTAATGCATGTGGGGTTTAAAATCTAGATGATGGGTTGACAGGTGCAGCAAGCCACAATGGCACATGTATATCTAGGTAACAAACCTGCACGTTCTGCACGTGTATCCCAGAACTTAAAGTAAAATAAAATTTTTTAAAAAAGAAATTCTGTTATGTGTATTCATGAATTTCGGTAGCCTACTAAAATGTTTGTATTTGACAGTGGGTTTTCAACTACTTTCTTCCCAGTTTTCTTTGTGAAAAAGAAGTGATTTATTCTGGCTAAAAGTTATGATTAGTTTTGGGGTGGATGTTCTGCCATTTCTATTTGACATTATCCTGGATGTCCTGGTCAGCCCAGTAAGGAAAAAAAGCAACAAAAAGAAATAAAAGCTATGTAGATTAGAAAGAAATGTATCCTTACTCTCAGATGGCATGAGTGTCTACCTAGAAGATCCCAAAGAACATGCAAAGAGAGTGTTAGAACTGATAAGTAAGTTTAGATATAATGGAATACAGGCTGGGCACGATGGCTCATGCCTATAATCCTAGCACTTTGGGGGGCCGAGGCAGGTGGATCACAAAGTCAGGAGTTCGAGACCAGCCTGGCCAATATTGAAACCCCGTCTCTACTAAAAATATAAAAATTAGCCAGGTGTGGTGGCACACACCTGTAATCCCAGGTACTCGGGAGGCGGAGGCAGGAGAATCGCTTGAATGAATCCAGGATGGGGAGGTTGCAGTGAGCCAAGATTGCGCTACTGCACTCCAGCCTGGGCAACAGAGCAAGACTATGTCTTTAAAAAAGAAAGAAAGATAGAACAGAATATATAAGGTCAATGTATAAAAATCAACTGTTATATGTATGTATTGCACACACACACGTTACATGCATGTATTGCATATACACATATGTTACATGCATGTATTGCACATACACACATATGTTATATGTATGTGTTGCATAAATACACGTTATATGTATGTGTTGTGTATACACACGTTATATGTATGTGTTGCATATACGCACGTTATATGTGTGTCGCATATACACACGTTATATGTGTATCACATATAACATGTTATATGCATGTATTGAATATACACATGCTATATGTATGTATTGCATATATACACATGTTATATGTATGTATTGCATATATATATGCAATGAACATTTGGAAAATAAAACTTTAAATTGATAATGGGATCAAATTGATAATGGGATCAAAACCATGAGCTATTTAGATATAAATCTACTAAATTATTTGCAACATCTGTATGCTGACAACTGCACAAAAATGATCAGTAAAATAAGTTCTAAATAAATGGAGATATATTCATGGATTGGAGGACTCAATATGTCAAGATGTTAATTCTTCCCAAGCTGATCTATAAATTCAATGGAATGCCAATCAAATCTCAGTGGGATTTCTGTAGAAATTGTCACACTGATTCTAAAATTGATATAGAAAAAGGAAATAAATATACAATAGTTAAAACAGTTTTTAAAATGAACCAAGTAGGAAGACTTGCCCTACCTAATTTCAACACCTTATAAGTCTCCACTAATCAAAATAGTGTGGTATTGGCAAAAGAATAGACCTGTAGATCAATGGAACCGAATACCAGGTCCAGGTGTAGACTCTGACATATATGACCGGTTGATTTTGAAGAAAGATGCAAGGACAATAATGAATTATAGTACTTCCAATAAATGCTAGAACAGTTGGATATCCACACGCAAAAGAATGAATTGTAATTCATACCTTATACCATACACAAAAATAGATTATAAAACTACATGTAAAGACCAAACTACAAAACTTCTAGAAGAAAACATGGAATAATTTTGTCATCTTGAGTGAGGCAATAATTTCTTAGATACGACACTAAAACCACAATGCCTAGAAGAGGAAAAAAAAGATAAATTATACTTTATCAGAATTGAAGACTCTTGCTTTAAAAAGACACTATTAAAAGAATGAAAAGACAAGCCACAGATTGGCAAAAAATGCTTGTAAAACACATATTAGATAAAGGTCTCGCATCTAGAATACATAAAGAACTCTCGAAACTCAACAAAGGAAAACAAACAGCTCAATTACAAAACAGTTACAAGATTTGAGAGGAAATTTTACTAAAGAAGGCATACAGAGTGCGAGGGCCAGGTGTGGTGACTCAAGCCTGTATTTCCAGCACTTTGGGAGACTGAGGTGGGAGAATTGCTGGAGCTTAGGAGCTCAAGATTACAGTGAACTATGATTGTGCAACTGCACTCTGGCATGGGTTGTAGAGCAAGGTCCTGCCTCTGAAATTAAAGGGGGAGGAATGCAAATAAGCATATGAAAATATGCTCATCACATTATTCATTGAGGAAATATAAATTAAAACCATAATAGGATATCACTGTATACTTACTGGAATAGCTAAAAACCACCACCACCACCACCATGACCACTAACAAATATCTAACAATACCAAGTGCCTGTGAGGATGTGAAGCCTCTGGAACCTTCATATGTTGCTAGTGATGATGCAAACTAGTACGATCACACTGGAGATAGTTTGGTGGTAAAACACTAACTTACTATGAGACACAGCAACCTCATTTCTAGATCTGCCCAAGTGAAATGGAAATATATTTGTACAAAAGCCTATCCAGAAATGTCTACAGAGTCTTCATTCATAATTGCTCAAAAATGGAAACAATCCAAATGTTCTTCAATGTGCAAATTGATAAAAAAGCATGTACATCCCTACAATGGAATACTACTCGGCAAAAGAAAGGAACCATCTATTGACACTCAACTAGACAAAAGAATCTCATATGCATTATACCAAGTGATGGGAGCCAGACTCAAAAGGCTATATATTGTACAATTCTTTTTAGATGACATTCTAGAATAGTCAATACTAGAGGGACATAATATGGTTTGGATATCTGTCCTCTCCAAATCTCACTTTGAAATGTGATTCCCACTGTTGGAAGTGGAGCCTGGTGGAAGGTGATTGGATCAAGGGGATGGATTCCTCATGAATGGTTTCACACCATCCTCTGGTGGTAAGTGAGTTGTCATGAGATCTGGTTGTTTTAAAGGGCATGGCACCTCCTCACTCTCTTTTGCTCCCACTCTCACCATGTGACATGCCTGCTCCTGTTTTGCCTTCTGCCATGAGTAAAAGCTCCCTGAGGCCTTACCAGAAGCCAAGCAGAGGCCAGCACCATGCTTACACTGCCTGCAGAACCATGCGGCAATTCAACCTCTTTTCTTTATAAATTATCCAGCCTCAGGTATTCCTTTTCAGCAATGCAAAAATGAACAAGCAGAAAGTTGGTACTGGGAGCAGGGTGTTGCTATAAAGATGCCCAAAAATGTGGAAGTGGCTTTGAAACTAGGAAACAGGCATAGGTTGGAAGAGTTTGGAGGCTCAAAAGAAGACAGGAAGATGAGGGAACGTTTTGAACTTCTTAGAGACTGGTTAAATGGTTGTTACCGAAATACTAATAGAAATACGTACAGTGAAGACTAGGCTGCTGAGGTCTGAGATGGAAATGAAGAAGTTATTGGGAACTGCAATAAAGGTCAGCCCTATTATGCTCTAGCAAAGAACTTGGCTGCATTGTGTTCATATCCTAGGGATCTGTAGAAGTTTGAATTTCAGGGTCATGACTTAAAAGGTACCTGGCAGAGGAAATTTCTAAGCATCAAAGCATGCAACAGATGACTTGACTTCTTGTAACAGCCTGTGATCAGATATGGGAACAAAGAAATGATTTAAAGTTGGAACTTGTACTTAAAAGGGAAGCAGAACATCAAAGGTTGAAAAAGTTGCAGGTTGCCCATGCGGTAGAGAAAGAATCCAAACAGGCTGCGGAGCAACCACTTGCTAGAGAGACTCGCATGACTATAAAGGAGCCAAATGCTAATTTCCAATGGGAAAAAGGCCCCGTAGGCATTTCAGAAGTGTTGGAGGGGCCAGGCCTCAGGGATGCAGCTGAGAAACAGACAGCCAGGCCAGTCTGAGGGGCCAGGTCTGGGATGCTGCTGCCTTGCTCAGCCTCAGGCCATTGCTCCCACATCTCAGCTGCTCCAGGTACAGCTGTGGCTCAAATGGCCCCAGGTACAACTCAGGCTGCTGCTCCAGAGGACATAAGCCATAAGCCTTGGTGGCTTTCACATGGTATTAAGCCTTTGGGCACATAGAATGCAAGAGCGAAGGAGGCTTGGCAGCATCTACCTAGATTTCAGGGTGTTTATGGAAAAGACTAGGTGTTGAGGCAGAAGTCTGCTGCAGAGGCGGAGTCTTTGCAGAGAACCTCTGCTCTGGTAGTTGGGAAAATGTGGTGTTGGAGCCCCATATAGAATCCTCACTGGGGCACTGCCTAGTGGAGCTGCGGGAAGGGACCTGCTGCCCTCCAGACCCCAGAATAGTAGACCCAGCAGCAGCTTGCACCTTACAACTGGAAAAGCTGCAGGCACTCAGCTTCAACTCATGACAGCAGCCACAGGGGCTATACTCCTCAAAGCCACAGGCACAGAGCTGTCCAAGGCCTTGGGAGCCCACTCCTTGCACCACTGCCCTGGATGCAAGACATGGAGTCAAAGAAGATTATTTTGGACCTTTAAGATTGAACGACTGCCCTGCTGGGTTTCAGACTTGCATTGCTTATTGTCCCTTTCCTTTTGGCCAGTTTCTTTTGGAATGGCAATGTTTTACTCAATGCCTGCACTACTATTTGTGTCTTAGGCGTAAATAACTCGTTATAACTTAAGAGTAAATACAGACTCACAAGGAGAAGGAACTTGCCTTGAGTCCTTGATGATGAGACCTTGGACTTGGGACTTGGGACTTTTGAGTTGGGGCTGGAACAAGTTAAGACTTTGGGGAACTATTGAGAAGGGATGATTGCATTTTATAATGAAAGAAGAACATGAGATGTGACGGGCCAGGGGCAGAATGATATAGTTTGGATGTGTGTTCCCTCCAAATCTTATGATGAAATGTAATCTGCAGTGTTGGAGGTGGGACCTGGTGAGAGGTGTTTTGGTCGTGGGGGTGGATCCCTCATCCCTCATGGATGCCTTGGTGCTGTCCTCATGATAGTGAGTGAGTTCTGGTGAGATCTGGTTGTTTAAAAATGTGTGGTACTTCTCCTCTGTCTCTTGCTCCTGCTCTCACCAAGTGATACACCAGTTCCCCTTCCTTTCTGTCATGATTGTAGCTTCCAAATGCCAGCACCATGTTTTCTGTACAGCCTGCAGCCTTCAGAACTGTGAGCCAAATAACACCCCCTTTCTTTATAAATTACCCAGTCTCAGGCATTTCTTTATAGTAACACAAGAACAGACCAATATGGGGTAGAAAACAGATCAGTGGTTGCAAGGCCTGGGAGTGGGGTAAAGAGGTGATTGAAAAAAGGCAATTAGGGGAGGGGTCCCCAAACCTGAGGCTATGGACTGGTATTGGTCTGTGGCATGTTAGGAACTGGGCTGGCTGCACAGCAGGAGGTGAACAGCAGGTGAGAGTGAAGGTTCATCTGTATTTACAGCCGCACCCCATCACTCACATTACTGCCTGAGCTCTGCCTCTTGTCAGATCAGCAGTGGCATTAGATTCTCTTAGAACCATGAACCCTACTGTGAACTGCGCATGCAAGGGATCTAGGTTGCACACTTCTTATGAGAATCTAACGTCTGATGATCTGTCAGTGTCTGCCATCATCTCCAGATGAGATGATCTCTTTGCAGGAAAACAAGCTCAGGGGTCCTACCGATTCTACATGATGGTGAGTTGTATAATTATTTCTTTGTATATTACAATGCAATAATAATAGAACTAAAGTGCACAAGAAACGGAATGCGCTTGAATCATCCCCAAACCATCCCCCAACTCCTGGTTTGTGGAAAAATTGTCTTCCACAAACTGGTTCCTGGTGCCAAAAAGGTTGGGGACCGCTGAATTAGGGGATTTTGAAGTTGTAGCCTAAAGAATGTTTTATGCCTTCATTGTGGTGGTGGTTATCTGATTGAATGCATGTGCCAAAACTCCAGGACTGTCCACTAAAAAAGGGTGAATTTAACTATATGTAAATTATACCTCAATAAAATAATATTGGTTTTCAAAGCTATATGAGGAGCTATAGTGATAAAGAAATACAAGAACATATGTGAGATGATGGGATTAGATTTTGTTTTTCAAGAAAAATAGAGTTGATTTGTCCTGAAATGTATTTGTTCCAGAATACAAGGGCTTAGTAAGTATGTACAACAGGATACAGAGGATTTGAAGGAAATGAAATTTATTCGTTTGGGTTCATAAAACCAGAGTCTGAAAAGAAGATACAAAATGTGTTAACATTTTGGCAAAGTTTACTGAATTTGATGGACTTTTTCACAAGATTATGTAAAAAAAGAAAGAAAAAACTCATGAAATCTTTTTTGCTAACAGTTATTTTAACTCAAAACTCGAATTTGGCTTTCTCTCTGTTAAAATGATAAATTGTGTTTACAGTTCTTCTCTCCTAGATAGTAGGGTCTGTGTCTCACTAAAATAATTTTCTGGTCTTTATGTTGACTTTGTCACATCTTTGATTATTTAAAAATAACAACAAAGAACAAAAGATCTTCACTGTAAACAAGCTGATTTCTTACAGTCATGTTGCCTTTAAAACATTTTATAATATTTTATTGTCACTTTAATGAACTACACAACCAATTAGTTTTCCTGAGGCATTCCTGATTCTCTGTTAATCAAGTGACCAAACCGGCTTTGATAACTCTTTTGATTTTGCCCAAATTTGGATCCTAAATTAAGAAAAATAAAACAACTTTTTCAGAATATTTCATACACCTAAAATAATACTTTAGATTTTCAAGGGGTCCCCTGATTATCATAAAGATTGCTGTTTCACCTTATAAAAACAAATATGCCAGAAACAACTAGTTTTTTCTTTCATTTTTTCTTCATATCTCTAAATTAACTCAGCATTATTATAATAGCTTCACGGGAAAAAATTGTCAAAGCAAAAGAGATGTTCAGCTTTCCCTAGGTTAGGCTTCTATAGTTGAAATGTTATTAATTTAAATATTTCAGAAATTGTACATGTTCCAGAAATGCCTCTGGAGACTGGTCATTACCATGCTATCCACAGGTTAGTATAATGGGTTCTTACCCTCAGGGAGAACAGTGATCAAACTCTGATGAAGTAGTCATGCACTCTACTGCAATATAAAATTTTCTTCTTTCTGATATTGTTGATTATTTTACAAATGAACCACAGACATTCAGTTTCATAATAAAATAAGTTTCCGGTTTCTTCTGATGTTAGCCCGAAGGTCCCACAGGCTGGAATTCATCTACAACAGAAAGGTCAGCCTCAGATCCTCTTGGAAAAGGATGGCACTGAAGGGTAGGAAAAGTAATGTCTTTTACTCACCAATCTCAGCGTTCATGGCTGACACTCTATAACAAAAGACAGATTAGTAAGAGAAAAGCATAACAAATGTATTTCCTATGTTTTACATGACCCAGGAGCCTTCAGAAATAAAGACATATAGACCTAGTGGAAACTGTATTTTTTATGTTAAGGATGATGAAAGAAGCATACAACTGTGGAGAAGCATGATTAGACAAAAAGGGGTATGAATTAATGGTAGTAAACTTGGTGGCAGGGGGAAGGGAACTTAGCAAGGCCTGTTTGTGCAGATTCTTTTCTGTGTCACTTTATGACATCCCATCCTTCCTGAGTAAAGAGTAAGACTCCTCAGGAATAAAGTTCTTATGGCTTACTTTCAGGGGAGGTAGGTCAGAGAATTATTTTTATGGCCTCAGGGGAGAAGGTCAGAAAAAGAGAAGGTCAGAGTGATCTTTCCTTCAGCGTACAATACTCAGTATGCCAAAGTGACATATTTTAGGGTAATGTTTCCTATAATCCCATCAGCACCAATTACTCTAAACTATTGCTATGTCTAAGAATAAACTCTTGGGTACTGGCTTCTGAGCTGACAGAGCTTAAACAACTTTCAATTTGCATCAGTAGACAGAGTCAGCATTTCAGTAATTCTTTTTAGTCTACATCATGAAATCAGATGGCTCCCCAAACCCAGCAGAATGAGAATTAATTATGTAGGACTGAATTGATTAATTGATTAGCTACATACCTCCCTCACAATTTGCCCACAAGGAAATTCCTTGGGGCCCTCAAGGGTAATCTTACCTTTAGGGTAAGATCTTTACCCTAAAACAGTTCTGTTGAATTTCATCCTGGCAATGTAAACTAATAGCTTATCTTCACAGGAGCAGAACAGAAAGCCATCCCTCTGCTCACCTGGGAGAAGGTGAGGGAAAGTTAATTCTGGTTATTTGTTGGTGTCCATTTGTGTTGCAATAAAGAGATGTATTAGTCAATTAGTCCATTTGTGTTGCAATAAAGAGATTTCTGAGGCTGGATAGTTTATAAAGAAGAGAAGTTTATTTGACCCACAGTTCTGCAGGCTATACAAGAAGCATGGTGCCAGCATGTGCTTCTGGTGAGGACTCCAGGAAGTATCCAATGAAGGCAGGAGACAGAGGAGAGCTGGCACCACATGGTGAGAGGAAGGAAGCAAGAGAGAGAGGGGCTCTAAGACGTGCCAGGCTCTTTTCAACAATCAACTCTTGAGAGAGCTAATAGAGTGAGAACTCTCTCATTACCTTGAGGATGGAACCAACCCATTCATGAAAGAACTACCCCCAGGACCCAAGCACCACCCATCAGGCACCACCTTCAACACTGGGAACCAAATTGCAGCATCAGATTTGAAGGGGACAAATATCCAAACTATACCATTTGGAATATTGTTAATCTTTTTTAATGCTCTATATTCTTATGGACATATAAAATGTGAGAGGTCTTCTCCCTTTCTTCTTCTGTAACCCTCAATTTAGTAACTTCTGCTTTTAAACTGTAGTGAAACTTTTAATGGTACCTGAGTCTCTCCAGATCCTCCAGAATTCAGAAATAAATAACTTTACTGTCTCATTTTTTATTTCAATATAGTTTTTCACAGGTTCATAAGAATCTGTCCTCTTTTTTTAACCAAAATATAATTGGACAAGTCCATTGTGCAATTAAGGCCAGACCTGAAGTGCCATGTTTGAGAAGATTTCTCATTTAATAGCTAAGTATGACAAGCCCATTATTAAGGAAAATTACTATACAGGTTAATTTTTTGTGTCAATGTGACTGTCCCAGGCAGTGCCCAGATTAAACATTATTTCTAGATGCGTCTGGGAAGGTATTTCCATTCAACTGGATGTTCCTTCCCACTGTGGGTAGACATCATGCAATCCTTTGAGGGCCTAAGTAGAAAAAACTGTGGAGGAAGAAGGAATTTGCACCTTATGCTCCTGCCTGCCTGCTTGAACTTGGACATTGATATTCTTCTGCCTGCTGGGATTTATATCATCAGCTCCCCTACTTCTCAGGACTTTGAGCTCAGACTAAATTAGAACACCACATTTTCCTTGGTCTTCAGCTTGCAGGTGGCAAAAGGTGGGCTTTCTCAGCCTCGTTAATCATGTGAGCCGATTCCTTATAATATATTCTATTGGTTCTGTTTTTCTGGAGAACTCTGACTAATACAATTACTGACCACTTATGTGGAGTTAATGCCTACAAATTCCTCCTAAGGACACTAGCTTGGTATCTGGCTTGCAGCATTCCAGTGTCACAGTTGGTAGAGAAGCTCACCTCCTTCTACGCCAGAGATCTTTGCAAATTGGGGGGACCCCAAGAAAAGGAGAATTCATTCTTAAATATAGGTACATATGCCACCAGGTAAAATCTGGTGGAGAGTGTCTTGTGCTTGGTTTCCTAGCCTTAGGATAGAAGAGCAGATAATACAGGCTTTCAAAAGTCCAATCCAAGATTCTTTATGAAAATGTCTGCACAGAACTTGCTCAATATTATATAGGACTATCAATTTTCAGAGCAAAATAATGAGACATACATGGTTAATAAACACTTTTTACACATATCTACATAATCAGGACAAACATACTGATACCAGACTTTATGATAGATTATTTATAATTCCAGAAGTGTGGTGAAGAAACTGGTGAATTATCCAAAATTTTGAAATAGGCAAAAGGGGGATGACATACTCTTCTACTGTCCTTCAGAAACACAGGCACATTCCATTTTAGAGGGCTTTATCTTGATAACTCACTGTTTACAGTTGATTAAATCTCTCAGGTTTAGTGAAGTTACATAACTTTTATAGAGTTTTGTCCAGGAGAGATGTAAATAATTTCTGTCTGATGGAATATGTAAATCTGAAGTTTACAGTTTATTGCTCTACTGGACATTAAAGGGTTTTGTATCTAGTCCAGAAGTTTTATCCTAACAGCTCTTTATTAAGTTACCTATAAAGACCTGGTTCCATGAATCCTCTTTGAACCAGTTGTAACATCTTACTGGTGCCCTCAGCAATTAGTGACTAGAAAAAGAAAATCATTGACAAGTGTTTACTTTTATATTTGCATGAATTGTGACTTAACATTTTTGAAAATTATACTTTAACATAGGTAAATATTTGCCTTTTATTTTTGTTAATCTCAGAAATAGAGTAGGGGATCCCAATGTGATCAGTGATATATAACTGAATTGATGCAATTGCAGACAAAAGTAAAGAAATTTAAACCTGTTAGCTTTTGCAAAAGTCATTGCATGGGTTTGGCCATGTTTTTATGAGATGTATTAAAAAATAATTCACAGATCGACTAGAGATCTGGGCCTCAAAATGAGATCTTTGATGTGGTTTGATACTTATCTTCTTTCAGCCTGATATGGCTTGATTCTGCAATATACATGCTCTTGTTTCAACTAGAGATGAAAATGATTTTTTGAAAGGAAAACAAATCTCAGGATCCCTAAATCACTAAGATGAGAGAAAAGTCAAAGGTGGGAACTACATCAGGCAAACCTGACTCCCATTTTAATTCTTAAATAAGATAACTAAAAGGATAGAAGAGCTACATACCTCCCTCACAATTTGCCCACAAGGAAATTCTTTGGGGCCCCGAAGGGTAATCTTACCTCTAGGGTGAGATCTTTACCCTAAAAGAGTTCTGTTGAATTTCATCCTGGCAATGTAAACTAATAGCTTATCTTCACAGGAGCAGAACAGAAAGTCATCCCTCTGCTCACCTGGGACAAGCACGTATCTGATTGCTTCCTCTGTCCTATTGTTTATGTAAAAATGTAGATTCACTGAGTCAGATTAAATGGTGTGTATTCAGTGAAAGGCTGATCAAGGACTCAGAAGAATTTAGCCTTTTGTCTCTTATCTACCTATAACCGGGAAGCCCCCAATTCAAGTTGTCTTGCCTTACCACACTGAACAAATATATATCTTACACATATTTATTGATGTCTCATGTCTCCCTAAAATGTATACAAGCAAATTGTACCCAGACCACCTTGGACATGTGTCATCAGGAGCTCCTGAGGCTGTGTCATGGATGTGTCCTTAACTTTGGCAGAATAAACTTTCTAAATTGGTTGAGACCTGTCTCAGATATTTTAAATTCACAGTTTCATTTCAAAAGAACCATAGTAAATCCTAAACATACCTGTTGAATGAGCATCAACACAGAGAATCACTAGCTGCTGAAAGTCCAGAATCATTATGCTCCCAGCCTTTCTAATAGGACCCCTGGTTCTTCACATTCTCTTAGTTGAGAATTGAGTTTGTTGGCTGGGAGCAGTGGCTCATGCCTGTAATCCCAGCACTTTGGGAGGCCCAGGCAGGTGAATCACTTGAGGCCAGGAGTTCGAGACCAGTCTGGCCAACATAGTGAAACCTGTCTCTACTAAAATATATAAAAATTAGCCGGGTGTGCTGGCATGCACCTGTAGTCCCAGCTATTCCAGAGGCTGAGGCCTGAGAGTTGCTTGAACCCAGGAGGCAGAGGTTACAGTAAATTGAGATTGCACCATTGCACTCCGGTCTGGGTGACAGAGCAAGACTCTCTGTCAGAAAAAAAAAAAAAAAAAAAGAATTGAGTTTGTCATACCTCATTGGACATGATGTTTTGTTGGCTCTGCTTCCACTTGGGTCCATTTCTTTGTCTTGACTTAGTTTTTGCTTAAATACAATTCACTCATATTTTTTTCTGGGCCACAGCCTCTATCATGGCCTATCATGACTGCATCATTTAGGACCAGCCAAATGCCAACAAACCTAGGAAAGCTCAACATGTAACTTGGTTCATTAAGATCAGGCAGTTAAGGCAGAGTGAGGAGGAGGTAGATGGAATCGCAGCAGAACTCAAATTCTCCTCTAGTTTGAAAAAAAAGTGACAAAGTCACCTCATTCGTGACTTGTTCCATTCTTAATATAGAAAAATAAAGTGGCCAGGCACAGTGGCTCACGCCTGTAATCCCAGCACTTCAGGAGGCTGAGGTGGATGGATCATGAGGTCAGGAGTTCGAGACCAGCCTGGCCAACATAATGAAACCCCATGTCTACCAAAAATACAAAAATTAGCCAGGCATGGTGGTGCATGCCTATAGTCCCAGCTACTCAGGAGGCTGAGGCAGGAGAATCATGTGAACCCAGGAGGCAGAGGTTGTGGTGAACTGAGATCATATCACCGTACTCTAGCCTGGGCAACAGAGAGTGACTCCATCTCAAAAAAAAAAAAAATGAAAAGAAAAAGAAAAAAAAAAAAGAAAGAAAAAGAAAGTGGCAGTTTAACAGTTTAACTCTATTGACTCAAGAGTTCTTGAGCCCTTAAAGAAACTTAGGTTAAAATCCAGTACACTTTTTGGAAACAAACAAAATTGTATTTAAATACTTAAAAGTAGGCATAGCTGGGTTGGGAGTAGACTGCTAGAGTCATCCAGGCAGTAGGGGATAGTGACTTGTACTAGCAGTGAGCATGGTGAAAAATGTCAGAGTCAATACACATTTTAGAGTCAATATATATTTTACAGGCTGAGTGTGATGGCTCATGCCTGTAAATCCCAGCACTTTGGGAGGCCTAGGTGGGAGGATTGCTCGAGCCCAGAAATTTGAGAGTAGCCTGGGCAACAAGGCGAGACCCTATTTCTGTAAAAATATAAAATAATTAGGTGGTCATGATGGCACATACCTGTAGTTCCAGCTACTCAGGAGTATCACTTAAGCCTGGGAGTTCAAGGCTGCTATGATCACGCCATTGCACTCAAGCCTGGGCAATAGAGTGAAACCCTGTCTTCAAAAAAAAAAACAAAGAAGTACAGAGCAGAAATAACTTATTGATGAATTTGAAATGGAGTGTGAAATAGCAGATGGCACCTAGGTTGCAGCCTGAGTAACTGGGTAAATGGTGGTGCTATTTATGGACAAGAGTTGGAAAGAAGAGAGCAATATGCAGAGAGAGGAAGCCAGTAATTCTGCCTGGGATGTGTCACATTGGAAAAACCTTTGAGTCATTCATGTTTTCACATTAGGACATCTGAAGCTCAGAGGCAAGTTCAAGGTGGGGAAAGAAATTTGAGAGTTGTTAGTTCATTGGAAGTTGTAAGGCAAAACGTATGATGTATGAAAAGAGTATTGATGGGGAAGAGAAGGGCATGAGAATAGAACCTTGGGATTGCCTACTTTTAGGAGTCTAGGGAAGGAGAAGAACCTAGCAAAGGAGCAGATAGGAGTAAAACCAGGAAAATGTGGTGTCCCAAAGCCTAGAGATGAAAATATTTCAAGGAGAGGTGCTTAGCACTGTTAAATGCTACTGATGGATTAAGGGATATGATGAAGACAAAAAAAGAAAAAAAAAAAAAGAAAAAAAAGACAACCACTGGCTTTGGTCTGATATAGGTCATCATTGACATTGACAGGAATTCTAACAGAGTAAAGATCGGGGGAAAGCCTGGTTTTTACAGAGTGGCTAATAACATGGGTTTTGGATTCAGTCAGTTGACAATAATAGTTACCCTTAATTATGACTCAGAATCTACCAGGTGTTTTATGAAAACTGTCTCATCTGTGAGGAGGGTAGATTGCAAACAACTCTATGAAGTAAGTAGAGGCAGTGCCATCATACCCATTTTATAGATAAAAAAATTGAACTTAAAGCATTGAAACAAATTGACTAGTGTCATACCCTATCAGAGGCAGAACCAAGATGTAAACAGAAGCTATTTGACTTAAGAGCCATACCTCACTTTGGGAAGCTGAGGCGAGCAGATCATGAGGTCAGGAGATTGAGACCATCCTTGCTAATATGGTGAAACCCCGTCTCTACTAAAAATAAAAAAAATTTAGCCAAGTGTGGTGGCAGGCACCTGTAGTCCTAGCTACTTGGGAGGCTGAGGCAGGAGAATGGTATGAACCCGGGAGGCGGAGCTTGCAGTGAGCTGAGATCACAGCCACTGCACTCCAGCCTGGGAGACAGAGCAAGACTCTGTCTCAAAAAAATAATAATAATAAAAGATAAAATAAAATAAAATAAAGAGCCATACCTTAATCATTTTGAAAGCCTCTTTCTATAGCTAGTTTAAAGCCTTGCCATCCTATTAACTACCCATGTGATTCTGGGTAACTCAATGTCTCTGAGACTTAGCATCTACATTTTTCATAAAATGGAGACTCTGTGTGTAGAGTGTGTAAGTATCAACTGACTTATTGTCTGCAAAGCCTCTGGGCACAGAGCCTGACACACAGTAAGTGCTCATTCATTATCTAGTACAACCTAATCATTTTACAGACAAGGAAACCAGGCCCCAGAGAACCCAGGGAACTTGTCACAGGCACACAGGGTGTCAGAGGGAAGACTGTCCAAAGGCCATGACTCCTGGCCCAGAGTACAAAACGCTGAGGACCTCTGACCATCTGTCTTTTTTTGGAAGTCTCCCACCTAGGGACCCAAATCTTCTTTGATGCTGCCCCAATGCACTCCTGAGTCACTCAAAATATTCCCTGCTCTGGCAACAAATAACTCACAATGTCATTGCTTGCCTGATGCTTTTTGAAGCAGCACTGTTCCCAGGAGCGCTCTGTCACTGGAGTGACAGTCCCTCATGTTGTATATCTCCCAGAAGCTGACACTCTGTGTTTGTGTTTTAAAACGCCCAGGGTAGATCACAGAAAGCGCCAGTTCATTCCAGCAACCTTCTGCTATACTTTAGGCTGTCCTGTGAATACATGGGGGAAATGTCTGATAATATTTAACTTTTTGCAGGTCGATCAGTCATTGTAAAAGATGGATTTGATTTTGGATGGTTTTGAATCTTGGAAGTTTACATGGTGCTTTAGACAGAAACGTGGGCCATGTTGTGGAAGGAACTAGAGAAAGGGATTAGATCAGTGGCCTTTATACTTGAAACTGTCAGGGAATCTAAAGGACTCCTCCAAGATCCCCTGTGAGGCAAGGAAAAGAGTGAGAGATGGTGGGGCAGAGCCCATGCCTCTTGATATGGTTTGACTGTGTCCCCACCCAAATCTCATCTTGAATTGTAGCTCCCATAATTCCCACATGTCATGGGAGGGACCCAGCAGGAGGTAATTGAATCATAGGGACAGGTTTTTCCTGTGCTGTTCTCATGATAGTGAATAAGTCTCATGAGATCTGATGGTTTCATAAAGGGGAATTCCCCTGCACAAGCTCTTTTGCCTGCTGCCATGTAAGACGTGACTTTGCTCCTATTTCGCCTTCATCCATGATTGGGAGGCCTCCCAGCCATGTGGAACTGTGAGTCCATTAAACCTTTTTCCTTTATAAATTGCCCAGTCTTGGGTATGTCTTTATTAGCAGCTTGAGAACAGATTAATACACCTCCCATCCATCCCTTATCAGAATAGCTCTTTCTTTATCTGCTTTACGCATAGAGCTTGCCATAGTCTACTTTTGGGGAAAAAGTTCTGGGCTAAAAACAAAACAAAACAAAGTTTAAAAACCGCTGGTCTCATCTAACTTTCTTACCTTACAGATGGGGAAACTGAGATCCAGATAGGGGAAATGATTTATCCAATATAAAAGAGTAAGCCTGTCCCAGAACGTAGATTAGAACTCAAGTCTCCAGTACCTCCATCTTGTCTTTATTTTTCTCCACTCAAGAGTGCTACATATTTACTTTAATTCTTGACCTTATTTCCATCACAGGGATTGCTAAACTTTTTCTGTAAAGATCTACATCATAAATACATTCAGTTTTTCAGGCTCTGTAGTTTCTGTGCAATTATCTAATTCTGGGCTTGTGGTGTAAAACAGCCGTAGACAATATGTAAACAGGTAAGCATGGCTGTGTTCCAACACAAAATACTTTACAAAAACAGGTATCAGGCCAGATTTGGCACATGGAGTGTAGTTTATTGACCTCTGTTCTAGTATGCCAAGAAACAAGTGGGTTATGGGTTGATAGGAAGACAGCATACTCATACATGCTAAAAATGAATTAAATTATTGATTTATTTAGCTGGAAGCTCAGGGTACTGTTGGAGAGATGGACAACAGACCTGGTTAGAAAGCAATGTGACTATGCTATAACAGATGGTCACTCAGGAAGGGGAGGACACATTCTGCCTGAGACCATGAGTGGGATATCGGAGAAAGCTTCACCGACAGGACCGTGAGTTGGCCTTGGGTGTTTTGAGTTGGACTTGGGTGCTTTGCAGAAACAACTGTGAGTTGGCCTTGGGTGTTGTGAGTTGGCTTTCGGTTCTTTGCAGAAAGAGCTGTGAGTTGGCCTTGGGTGTTTTGCAGAGAGAACGGTTGAGTTGGCCTTGGGTGAAAGACCACCTGAGGTAGAGGAAACCAGACCTGGCAGAACGCTAGGGGGTTTAGGAGTAGGAAGGGTGTGAGACTGGGGATAGATTTCAAATGGCTTTGGACGTCCTTTTGGGACAACTGACTTTATTCCTAAGGATGACTGGGATTCTTTTAAGGGATTTTAGGCAGGGGTGTGACATGAACATTTCATAGAGATTGATGTGGCACCAAGGGGTGAATAGGATGGTTTAGGGAAGGCGATATATTAGGGAATATTTGAAATGATTCAGGTAGCAGATGAGGTGTCAAATCAACGCCAGTCAGTGTAGCTCCCATTTCCCCACAGAAATTCCAATCAGGAAGAGTCTCTGTATATGATGAGTGATGCATGTTTGTTGCTTTAGCTTATTGATTATTGTCTTAGAGCCTGGAGACAAATGTAATGCCTGTCTCGTTTTCATTAGCTGTGTGGACTTAGAAATATCACTTTTCCTCTCTGAGCTTTCAGGTCCCTCATCTCTGAGTGGAGATTATGATACCTACTGCCAAAGATTGTTAAGATTAAATGGGATCACTTATTAAAGCTCCACTTTAAGTCTTATTTTTTTAATGTATAAATACATAAGGAAGTGTTTTTCTTTTGCTACAAACTGAATTCTCAAAGAGATTAAACCTGAAGAGGGATTTATCCTTACAGCGATGGGCACTGTTCTTGAAGTTGTAATCCACTGTGGAAATGGGGGATCATTTAGACATTACTCATGGATCATCAGGACAGTCTCAAAGGCCTGAGAATGGATTTTGAGATGTCTCCTGTGCTGGAATTACAATAAAATGTATATTCCTGTAAATTACATTGCCCACATGAAAATGTGCTACACACTTCAAATAGAGATTGCTGGTAACATCAATGGCAAATGAGGGTTGTATTATTTTATTTATTTTATTATTTTATTTTTTTGAGACAGAGTCTTGCTCTGTCACCCAGGCTGGAGTACAGTGGTACCATCTTGGCTCACTGCAACCTCTGCCTCCTGGGTTCAAGCGATTCTCCTACCTCATCCTCCGAGTAGCTGGGATTACAGGTGCACGCC
>NW_012113364.1:1980947-2027411 GCF_000951035.1 Colobus angolensis palliatus | reverse complement strand
CTCTGCCTCCTGGGTTCAAGCGATTCTCCTACCTCATCCTCCGAGTAGCTGGGATTACAGGTGCACGCCTCCACACTTGGCTAATTTTTTTGTATTTTTAGTAGAGATGGCATTTCACCGTGTTGGCCAGGCTAGTTTAGAACTCCTGACCTCAGGTGATCTGCCTGCTTTGACCTCCCAAAGTGCTGGGATTACAGGAGTGAGCCACCACGCTCTGCTGCATTCTTTTAAATTTGATAGATGTTGTCCTCTTGAGCATTTCTGAAAGAAATGTACTGAAGTCAGGTGACTCCATACTAGTCTTAAGTGACACTTAACATGATGGTTCTTCAATAAAGATGTTCTCCTTGAATGAGCAAGAGGCACCAGGACAACTAGATTCAATTTCATGCTGAAGTGTGTGAATATTCATTTCTCCCGATTGTTACCAAGAGTCCAATTTTAATTTGTTTGCTATTTCTGTTAATACCAAGGCCTACTTAATATATCCATTGAAAGTCCTTAAGGATATTCACAGGGAATCCTCCTAGAATTGCTACAGAGTTTTTAAATGTTTGTGAATTACCCTGACAGGCTTGTAGTTTCAACTCACATTAAGTAGATTTCATCATTAACAAGAATATATGCAAATTAAAATGAGGCCATTAACATCTTAAATACACTGCATTTTTAAAAAGAAAGCAAGTTTGCAAAAAATTGGGAGAGTGAAATTTTTTTTTTTAATTTTTGGAAAAAAAAGTTGCCAAAAATAAAGAGAGAAGAGAAACCAAATGTAACCATCCTATGAAAGGCATACTTGGCTTACAATGAAATACTGAGAAATATTTCAAATAAAGTAAGTTGGACTAGAAATCTAGGGTCTGAGTTCCAGTTCTGGGTCAGTTTTCCATAAACCAATTTGCTGTCAGGTGAGTCACTATATGGTCAATTTGCCAAATAAATGTAAAGTATTTATTAAATTTACAAAAAGTAGTATTTATTTTAAACTGTTGGATAAAATGTGTGTGTGTGTGTGTTGAGATAGAGCCTCACTCTGTCGCCCAGGCTGGAGTGCAGTGGCGTGATCTCGGCTTGCTGCAAGCTCCACCTCCTGGGTTCACACCATTCTCCTGCCTCAGCCTCCTGAGTAGCTGGGACTACAGGTAACCGTCACCACGCCTGCCTAATTTTTTGTACTTTTAGTAGAGACGTGGTTTCACCATGTTAGCCACTATGGTCTCGATCTCCTGACCTCGTGATGTGCCTACCTTGGCCTCCCAAAGTGCTGGGATTACAGGTGTGAGCCACTGCGCCTGGCCAAAATGATTTTTTTTTTTTTTAAATATTATATCCACCTAAAGGAAGATGCTAATGCTAATGGAAAATGAATATAGTGAGTTTATTTGGGCCAAGGTTAGGGACTGCAGCCCAGGACACACTTCCAATTTGCCTGGAGGAGTGTTCCAGTGAACAAAAGAGAGATTCAAATCTTTAGAGATAAAAGGACAATTCAGGAGAGGGGGTGATGACAAATGCTGTTTAACAGGAATTCTCATCGGTTTACAGAAAGAACATTGATTCCTGATGAGCTATACATTGTTGAACTATAGGGTAAGTTTTATGGTGTCTAGTTTACGACACTGTGTGGCTAGTAGGCATGAGTTAGTTCAGAGACCACAGAGCAAGTGGCTTGAAGAAGTAATTATTTAGCACAAAGGGGAGTATGATGTGGCAGTGATTGCTGTTATATTTTAAATGCAGCTCTGGGCCTGATCATTTAAAGGGGCTCACAGTCCTTAGATAACGTTTTTTTTTTTTTTGAGACGGAGTCTTGCTCTGCCACCCAGGCTGGAGTGCAGTGGTATGATCCTTAGTTCACTGCAACCTCCACCTCCCTGGTTCAAGCAATTCTCTGCTTCAGCCTCCTGAATAGCCAGGACTACAGGCACCCGCCACCTAGCCCAGCTAATTTTTGTATTTTTTAGTAGAGACAGGGTTTCACCATGTTGGCCATGTTGGTCTCGAACTCCTAACCTCAGGTGATCTGCCCTCCTCAGCCTCCCAAAGTGCTGGGATTACAGGTGTGAGCCACCATGACTGGGCAAAAGTTTTTTTGTGGTTGTTTCTAATGCTTTAGAAAATTTCAGTGACATTTTAGGTGATCAGCATTCATTTTGCCTTCAGAATAAGCTTTTAAGAACTATTCATCTTGCCTTCATCCTACCTCCCCATGGCTGGAGCTTAGTGAGCCAGGATCAGAGAGGGGACCCTCTGATGGAGGAAGACAGAGAAAACAGTCAGCTGAGAACACAACCTGGCTGCTGATTCAGTAAGGAAGCCAGTAAAGAGCAGAAAGCAGAGAGTAAGCAGAGACAATGCTTCCAAAGAAAACTTTTTCTTTGCATATGTTTCTTCTTTTTCCTTTTCTTTTTTCTTTTCTTTTCTTTTTTTATTTTTTTTGAGATAGAATCTCACTCTGTTGCCCAGGCTATAGTTTAGTGGCATGATCTCGGCTTCCTGCCACCTGCACCTCCCAGGTTCAAGTGATTCTCCTGCCTCAGCTTGCCAAATAGCTGGGATTGCAGGTGTGCTCCACCATGCCTGGCTAATTTTTGTATTTTTAGTAGAAACGGGGTTTCATCATGTTGGCCAGGCTGGTCTCAAACTCCTGGCCTCAGGTGATCCACCTGTCTCGACCTCCCAAAGTCCTGGGATTACAGGCGTGAGCCACCATGTCTGACCTCTGCACATACATCTGACACCAAATGTGTAGATTTTCCCTCCCATACCAACTAAGCCTCCAACTCTCCAGACACCAACTGGTATCCTATAGTTAATTTAATTCTGACACTAACTACCTTTAGTTAGTGCAGATCCCATAGGTTAAGGGCTCAGTCCCACAAGATTACCCCTACTTCAGATGCCAATGGCAAGTAATGGGTCTCCAATCTTACCTGGCTACAAATTGAGGCTCCTACAGTCCTCTCCTCAGTTTTGATGCTTTGCTGTAAAGGCTCACGGACCTTAGGAAAACACTTCACTTACATATAATGGTTGATTATAAAGGATACCAATAAACAGGCAGATGCAGAGGTGCACAGAGGAAGGTATGGGGAAGGTCTGCAGAGCTTCGATACCCTGTCTGGGCACACCACCCTCCACTACCACAACGAGTTCACCAGCCCAGAAGCTGTCTGAATCCTGTTCATTGGGGTTTTTTATGGAAGTTCTGAAACCATTCTTATACATTTTATAACATTAATCAGGAAAGAAGACAGGGGTACAAGTGAAAATAAACCAAGTTTGTAGCACCTTTGGCATTCATCATTAGGTCACCTTGCTCTCTGACCTGCTTCCTCATAGTTGCTTGGTGACTCTTGCCCCAGAATCACACAGACCCTGTCACAAGATTATAGTTCCTCTTAACAGCTCTATAGATAACAACTTAAGCATTCTGAAACACTGCATTTTCCCTCTGAGATATTCCTTCAGATCCTGCATACCAATGAAACTACTGACATCAGCTGATCTGAAGGATCCTACAAGGAACTGACTCACCAAAGAATGCAGTTTCCACTTCCTGATGATTTCTTCCACCTTTCCTCAACCAGTCAATGACACCAATTTTCCAGCCTCTTGCCTGCCATGGTCCCCTCAAAATTCCCAGCCCAGAACTCCTTGGGGAGATGGATTTGAGGGTTCCTCCCATCTCCTCATTTGGCTTCCCTGTGATCATTAAACTCTTTCTCTGCTGCAAACCCTTCTGTCTCAGTGTATTGGTCTGTTACTGTGCTGTGCGCATAGGAACCTGGTGGTCCTGTAACAGTTTCATTATGTGGGCATGATTGCTGAAGTTATTGGTCATTGGTGATTGAACTCAATCTCCAGACATTCTCCACTTCTGATAGCAAGTTATTAATGATTTGGGGGAATATCGGGGAGTGGGGCTAAAAGTTCCAATCTTCCAATCACATAGGTGGTTTCTCTGACAACCAGCTCCCATGATCTGACAGTCACCTCATTAGCATAAACTTAGGTATGATTGAAGGGCTTGCTAAGAATAACAAAAGATGCTCCTCCCAGCCTCATCACTCAGAAAATCCTAGGGGTTTTAGAAGATCTGTGCCAAGAACCAAAGACAAAGATCAAATATCTATTTTTGATTATATCACAGTATCATAGGCTAGGCCAGGGTAAATGGAGAGTACAGAGGTGGAGGATAGAATGAGGAACCCAGCACTTTGAGGGTAGAGGAAGATACTGGGGGAGGGGGACATTAATGGTAGAATGGGTGGGAACTGGGGGCAGTGAGAGGGAGACCCTAGGGATATGCTGAAGATGTGAAGGTATGAAACCATCTTTGCAAAATTATGACAGTAAGCAAAATCCGACATGGCTGACTTCATCTTGCTTCTAGTCTCACAGGTTGGCCATCTTTGCTCATTCCTGGGCATGGGCCAAGCTAACTTTGGGATAAATTTAGTTTATAGTTTATAAAATAGCCCTTTCTCCAAACTAAACTGCCATTGTAAAACTAATGAAAGGCCACTAAGTTAGGAGGATGAGAAGGGCCTCAATTCTCTAAGGTGTAAGTACAGTTAGGTGATTACCAGTCATTACTCCAGAAATCACAAGATATTGCAACTTGCCCAATTATCCCTGCAGATAACATCACTATTGCAGAAACTAAGATTGGCCTTTTGAGATGACTTTTTAGGTTTTTGCATTTCTGGTGACTGCTGGCTCCACCAGGACTCACCAACCAGTACTGTGGCTCCCACCCAGGAATCGAGTCAGTGCAAGAGGACAGCTTTGACTGCCTGTGATTTCATCTCTGCCCAACCAATCAGCATGCCCCACTCACTGGTTCCCTGCCCACCAAATGATCTTTGAGAAACCCTAGTCTTCAAATTTTCAAGGCAACTGATTTGAGTAATAACAGAACTCCAGTCTGCTGTTCAGCCCCCTCTGCATGAATTAAACTCTTTCTCTATTGCAATTCTCCTGTCTTGACAAATTGGCTTCATCTGGGCAGCAGGCAAACGAACCCATTGGGTCACTATAGGTATCTGGATTGAGTGCAGACTCCCCACATTTCTGCCCATGGGTCCAACATGCACTGTGGCAAACCTAATCAAGAGTTTAAATAGCAAGTTATTGATGATTTGGAAAACTCAGATATTAGTCATTTGATGACTTGGCATTCAGTGGACTAATGTAAAGTGCAGTGATTTTCATCAAACTGACTTAGTGAAGTGGCTGTTTGTTGAACTGGTGGTTCAGAAACCAGACTTAGTCCCAGGTGAAGAGGCTACAAGATGTGGCTCTAACCAAGTCATCCTCCTCTGTGGGCCTCCACAGTGGAGGAACTAGACCAGGTTGGAAGACCACTGAAAGACCCTTCTCCAGGGAGGCTCCTTGAGGGTGTTGATGAAGGATCTAAACTCCGTGAAATATTTAAAGAGGTTTATTCTGAGCCAATATGAGTGACCATGGCTCCAGGGAACAGTCTCAAAAGGTCCTGAGAATGTGTGCCCAAGGCAGTTGGGTTACACTTTTGTTTTATACATTTTAGGGAGACAGAAGTTACAGGAAAATACATAAATCAATACACGGAAGATTTACATTGGTTCAGGCCTGAAAAGGCAGGACATCTAAGCAGAGGCTTGAGGTTATAGGTAGATTCCAAGATATTGTTTGATGAGTTACGATTTATCTGATTGAAGTCGGTAGAAAGAAATGTTAGCATTAAGATAAGGGAGGTTGTGGAGATCAAAGTTCTTGTTATGTAGATGAAGCCTCCAGGTAGCAGGCTTTGGAGAGAATAGATGGTAAATGTCTATTTTTTTTTACTTAAAAAGGTGTCAGGATCTTAGTTAATGTCTCCTAGACCCCGGAAAGACCTGGTTGCATTAATGGAGATTCTCTACAAATGCAAATTTCCCCCACCAACGACAACTCTGCATGGCTATTTCAAAATATGTCAAAGAAATATATTTTGGGGTAAAATAGTTTTATTTCCTTCAGGGTCTGTGATACTATACCAGAATCAAGTTGGAATTTCGTATCTTATTACCACAGAGTCAATTTTGTCAGTCTTATGATCTCTATTTTAATGTTAATGCTGGACAGTTTTACCTAAACTCCAAAGGGAGGGGGTGTAATGAATTGTGTCCAGTCTGAAGCTGGGGATTCAGTTTTTCAGGTTTCTCTGCAGTCCCTTTGGCCCAGAAGGGATCTGTTCAGTCAGCTAGGGGGTGTTTAGAATATTGTTTTTGGTTTACAGATGTTAAGTTTAGCCCAAAGCTGCCTCCTTACATATTTTAAGTTTTGCCTAAAAGTTTCTCTGTACATAGTGAACTAGCACCTAGATGGAGGTGTAAACAGACTGTAACTTCCTCTTGTGCCAACCAATGAGTTTTGACCAATCAAATGCAGCCAATGGCTCAAATGGTGTTCAAATAAGGCAAACGCCAAGCTGTAACCAATCCAGCTGTTTCTGTACCTCACTTCTGTTTTCTGTACATCACTTTCCCTTTTCTGTCCATAAATCTCCCACCACGTGGCTGCATTGCAGCCTCTGTTAGCCTACTCTGGCTTGAGATGCTGCCTGATTCCTGAATCATTCTTTGCTCAACTAAACTCTGTTGCATTTAATTTGGCTAAATTTTTTCTTTTAATGCAGAGGAGCAAGAGGCCTAAGTAAAAAGGATTCTGGGCTTTGAACCCTGAAGTCCATCAGACCTGCTTCTTTCACCATATGAGGTTTCTTTAAGAAAAAAAATGTTTATCTGCTAAAACCACCAGAAACATATTTGGAAAACCACTAGCAAGATGAGATGCATTCTTTGGAATAGTAATAGCAATACCTTTTGAGCACTTACTGTACCCAGACGCTGTGCTGAGCACTTCAAAGTCATTCCCTTATTTGCTCCTCACTTCTCCTCTTGGAGGAAGGTGACTGTCGCCCTTCTATTAAAAGTGAGGAAATAGGCTCAGAGGGTCGTCAAGGCATGATTTGGACCCAGGATCTCTGACCTGTTTCTAGAAAACAGCACATTCCAGAATATCCCTGCAAGCTGCAAATGGCCTGTGGTCTCTCTTTTGATCCCATTCATTTGGAGACTCTCTGGGGGATTTTTAGGCAGCCGTTAGGACCACTGTATAATCTGACCCCAGCCTCCTTGTTTAACAGAAGCTCTGAGGCTCTTCCACATATGCCAGCTGGGCTGTTCTTGTGCTGAAATGCGTCTCATGCCTTGTCATGACCTTTGCTTTCATCCTTGCCTGGCCAACCCTTTAAGTTCTAGCTTCAAGGCCATTCTTTCCACAAAGACTTCAGTGTCCTTAGAGTGACAACGGCAGCTTAAGAGCTGACATGGAGTATGCTTAACATGTTCCTGGTACTGTGCACAGGGCTTGCTTCACAGCTATCACCCAAGAGTCCTAACATCCTTGCCTTTCCACAGAGAGGGAAACTGAGGCACGAGAAGTTAAGTCACTTGTCCAGAGTCACCCAGCTGGTGAGTGCCGAGCCTATCCCCAATGCGTTACTGCTTTCTCAACTGTCTCTGCTGACCTCTCTCTCTCTCTCTCCAGGCCACAGGGACCCCTGCCTTCTTCCAAACTCCTCTAGCTTTTTAAAAAGCATTTCACATTGGGAGGCTGAGGCAGGATTGCTTCCGCCCAGGAGTTCAAGGCTGCAGTGAACTATGATCATACCATTGCACTCCAGCATAGGCAACATAGTGAGATTGCCATTTCTAATAAAAATATTTAAAAATTAGCCGAACTTGATGGCACATGCCTCTGGTCCCAGCTACTTGGGAGGCTGAGGCAGGAAGATGGCTTGAGCCCAGGAGTTTAAGCCTGCAGTGAGCTCTGATTGCACCACTGCACTCCAGCATGGACAACACAGTGAGACCTCCATCTCTAACAAAAATATTTAAAATTAACCCAGGTTGATGGCACATGCCTGTAGTCCCAGCTACCAGGGAGTCTAAGACAGGAAGATGGCTTGAGCCCAGGAGTTCAAGGCTGCAGTGAGCTGTGATCATGTTACTGTACTCTGGCCTGGGTGACAGGCAAACTCTGTCTCAAAAATAAAATAAAATGAAAAACAAACAAAAAAAAAATTGGGAGGCCAAGGCAAGTGGATCACTTGAGGTCAGGAGTTCAAGACCAGCCTGGCCAACATGGTGAAACCGGTCTCTACTAAAAAGACAAAAATTAGCCGAGTGTGGTGACAGGTGCCTGTAATCCCAGCTACTCAGGAGGCTGAGGCAGAATAGCTTGAGGCAGAACCCAGTAGGCGGAGGTTGCAGTGAGCTGAGATGGTGCTGCTGTACTCCAGCCTGGGCAGCAGGAGACTCCGTCTCAAAAAAAAGAAGAAAGAAAGAGAAAGAAAGAAAAGAAAAAGAAAGGAGCTCACAATTATTTGGCCTATGACAGAGTGTGTCTGCAATTGTAAATTCACTTTGTTGGGGAGTGCATTTCTCTCCTCTCCAGCTAGGGCGTGAGGCTCATAAGGGTTCTTCTTCTCATCATGCCCTTCAGGGTGTTCCCATAGATAGCTGGCCACAGGATTCAAGGATGTGCTTGTTCATTCTTTAAGGAACCAGCATTGGAAGCCATTTGCCTGGTAAGTGATGGCTTTGGGTTTCTTTTTATTCATTACTGCGGGGATTTGTTTCCTGTCCTTCTGTATAAATGTCTTTGTGGAATAATTGGGGCAGTGTTATAGAGAAGGTTGGCACTTCTTGGAGAAAGCGCCCTTTGTTTTGTTTGGCTTCCATCTCCCTTTTCTTCAGTTAAACATCAGCAGTTCTGAGTCCATTGTGACCCACCCAGGCTCATCCCCACTGGCAGACAACCTCATCCTTGTTCTTCCACAAGAATGTGATTGTCTAGGCCAGTCTCCCTAACATCAGAACCCCCCATCTCCTTGTAACTATCCCTCACGTGGCTGAGCCTTATTCTACAGACCCTCCTCTGCACTAAATTGGGACAAAGATTGGGAAAAAGATTCCGGGTCATATGTTTGTTTGTTTTTCTTCATAAGGATGGACTTTAGCCAATAGCCAGAACAGGCAAAAGGAAGATACCAAATAGATGTGGTACCTCAGGGTGATGACATGCTATGCTCCTGGACATGAGCTGGAGGAATGACAGGAGAAACCTCACTATTATCTTCCTCATTGGAAAAATCTGCCTATGCTGCTGTATCTACTGTGGTCAGGGGAATAACAGCTCCACCAAGACAGATATATTCTATTAGGTTGGTGCAAAAGGAATTATGGTTTTTGCCATTAAAAGTAATTGCACATTGGCTGGGCACGGTGGCTCACACCTGTAATCTCAGCACTTTGGGAGGTCAAGGCAGGTGGATCGCCTGAGGTCAAGAGTTTGAGGCCAGCCTGGCCAACATGGAAAAACCCCATCTCTACTAAAAGTACAAAAATTAGCCAGGCATGGTGGCGTGCACCTGTAGTCCCAGCTACTTGGGAGGATGAGGCAGAAGAATCGCTTGAACCCATGAGGCAGAGGTTGCAGGGAGCTGAGTTCGCACCACTACACCGCAGCCTAGGTGGCAAAGCAAGACTCTATCTAAAAAAAAAACAAAAACAAAAACAAACAAAAAAACCCATCTTAACATCTGCTGGAACTTGGGACTATGATAGGTTACATGGCCAAGAGGAATAAGGAGTGCAGATGGGCTTCAGACTGCCAATAGCTGACTTCAAAATAGAGAGATTAGGCCGGGCGTGGTGGCTCATGCCTCTAATCCCAGCACTTTGGGAGGTGGAGGCAGGTGGATCATGAGGTCAGGAGATAGAGATCATCCTGGCTAACATGGTGAAACCCTGTCTCTACTAAAAATGCAAAAAAATTAGGCAGGCGTGGTGGCGGGTGCCTGTAGTCCCAGCTACTCAGGAGGCTGAGGCAGGAGAATGGTGTGAACCTGGGAGGCAGAGCCTGCAGTGAGCCGAGATTGTGCCACTGCACTCCAGCCTGGGCAACAGAGCGAGACTCCATCTCAAAAAAAATAAATAAAAATAAATAAATAAATAAAATAAAGTAGATTATCCTTAACAATAGAAGAGGGAATCAGAAGAGATATCAAAGAGGTGGCAGTTTGAGGACTCAGCTAAACATTGCTTGCTTTGAAGAGGGAGGAGGGGGCCATGAGGTAAGGAAAGCTGGCTACTTCTAGAAACTTGAAAAGACAAGAAAAAGGACTCTTTCTGAGAGCTTCCAGAAATCACTGCACCCTGCCAACACCTTGATCTTAGCCTAGTGAGTTGCAAGGCAGACTTTTGATCTACAGAATTGTATGATAAACTGGTATTTTTTAAAGCCACTAAATTGGTGACAATTTGTCACAACAACAATAGAAAACCAGCACAATTGGCTGGGCATGGTGGCTCACACCTGTAATCCCAGCACTTTGGGAGGCCTAAGTGGGTAGAGCACCTGAGGTCAGGAGTTTGAGATCAGCCTGGCCAACACGATGAAACCCCATCTCTACTAAAAATACAAAAAATTAGCCTGGCGTGTGGGCAGGTGCCCTGTAATCCCAGCTACTTGGGAGACTGAGGCAGGAGAATCGCTTGAACCCAGGAGGCAGAGGTTGCAGCGAGTCAAGATCACGCCACTGCACTCCAGCCTGGGCGACAGAGAGAGACTCCGTCTCAAAACAAACAAACAAACAAACAAACAAACAAACAAACAAACCTACCTTAAATATGCTCTTTTCGTGAATCTTTTGTCAATTCACATTTTAAAGCTTCCATACTATTGCATTTTAGATTCAAAACTCTCCCAGACTCTGCAAGCCTGGACTTTTCCCTTTTCATGCCTCATACAGGTTGGCAGAACTGCTTTCTAGTTGTTTTCAAACTTTGCTATGAATTTCTTAAGAGGTATGAAAAGTTAAGCGCTGGTTAACTGGTCATTTCAGTTTTGCCTCTGCCAATTCTTTCTAAATGCAATTTTCTATTTGAACCAACTTTGTTAAAATTGTGAAAGATAGCCATGGTTGCTAAGAGAAACTGCTAGGGTGTTGCCATGGGAACAATTGTTTTAAAATCAGGAATAACAGTCTCTAACTGTTAAGAGCTAAGGTGGAGCAGGTGGGGGCGACAGCTACCCCACAATTCCTCCCCATTAGGAGAAAACAGCCTGGGGTTTCCTGCCAATTCCATATATTCGGCAGATGCTGCTGTGCCTCTCTGTGAAGGACAATAGTAAATGCATGAGTTTTGGATTCAAACAGACTCTTGGGTCTGAATACCTGATTCACCAACACTGTCATCTGCAAGATCTAGGGTAACCTACGGAACTTCCCTGGGACTCCATTGTGTTAATCATGAAATGGGGTTTTCAACAGCATTTATCTTTGAGAGTTGGTGTAATTACATGAGAGGACATAGGCAATTTGTCTAGCACAATGCCTGGAGAGCAATGAGAAGGCAATAATTAATAGAGCTATTATGGTGAGACAAGAGATTGTCTGTGATTGCAGGGCTCTAGGTGGCATTTCCCAAGCCAACTTGGAGAAGGACCTCCAATCCATCAGTCACTGATAAGTGGTCCTCCTGGATACTACTGGTAGGTAGCTCAGCCCACACATGACTCACCTTGAGTCAGCCATACCTGAAATTGTCAATACCTTGCACAGTAAGACAAGTCCGGTGTTTCTGCACTGGGCTGTGCTGGCAATGCCATCACAGTTTGACATTCTTGCCATCAGTTTCTGCTCTTTGCTTTGTGGGCCGATAACAAGCAATTGTGGACTGGCAACAGCTGTGAGGGGCGCTGGTCTAGATGCCGTCTGATCATGCCAGGCAGTAGCTGTTTCCTCTCTCTGATTTCACCCGTGGGTGACTGGTTAGAAGGCCAAGAGGGCAGAGGGAGCAGCGCCATGCCTAGGGTGAGCCTGCATGAAGGCCATAAACAGGTACAGCAGTTTGAAGGCTGGGTTGTTTTCAGAGCTGCTACGATAATGAGAAAAGGCTCCACTGAGTTCAGAGAACCAAATCTACCACGTGGAGCTGGGAAAGTAGCTAAATATTGGATGGAACTGGGAGGACTGGGCAGGAGAGAGCCAGGAGGAGGATCAAGTGTCAGCATAAAGACAGCAGCAAAACAGGGTGGGGTACAAGTGATGGAGAAGGTGGCCTCTGTAGCAGCTATGCCTTGGTTTGGCCAACCCAAGAGAGGCAATGGTGAGATGATGTCTGAGCAACTTGGCCCGTAAGCTTAGCCGATTTGAACAATGCAACTTGCTCCTAGCAGAATCTGCCTTCTTCTGAGAGTTTATATGGTAAGTTTCTGTCTGGGCCCAGAGTCAAGAAATACTATACCTCTCTGGGATAATTGGTCTGTTTCTGTCTGATGGTTGGAGCTGTGGAACTACTCAGGTATCCTTTTTTTCACTTGGCTGCTGAAACCTTAGAGTCAAATATATGGCCTACTCAGAGCACATGCACTGTCTCTGGGGGTCTGCGTGTTTGTTTAAGATTCAGTCCTGGATTTAGTTTATGTTTTGACTCTGGTTTGTGTTTCTTACCTACACTTGAAAAATACTTTGCTTCAGACAAAAAGAAAAACGATGTTTTTAAGTGTAATTCTTCATTTGAGAAATAATTTTTTATTTAATTTTAATTTTAATTTCTCTTTTTGGAGACAGGGTCTCACTCTGTTGCCCAGGTTGGAGTGCAGTGGCATGATCATAACTCACTGCAGCCTCTACCTCCTGGTCTCAAGCAATCCTCCCACCTTGGCCTCCCAAGGTGCTGAGATTACAGGCATGAGTCACTGCACCCGGTTACAAAGAATGTTTTAAATTACAAAATACGTAGTATAACCCATAGTATAGAAAAATCTGTAACCAAATCTATGTACATAGTGTATCTATAATACACTAAAGGATACTGTATCTATAGTATAATCTATGATCAAATCTGCAATCAAGATAGTACAACATGCAAAGTGAAAAATTTAGACAAACACACAAAAACGCTTAGCTCTAATCCTGCTACAATTAACATTTTGGAACATATGTTCACTGCACAGTCATCAGTGTGATGGAAACCAGTTCTTGACCTTCTCACCCAGTGTTCCATGAACTTGCTGGTCCAGATGCTGAGGCTAGAGAAGAATTTCCCTTTGGAAATGTAATTGCATTTGAGAATAATTACAGAGGTCATGCATATGTACAGACCACCTCCCCAAACAACAAGGAAACCCAACAAAATCTGACCTAAAACTGGCTTAACAATGGCTTCCTTTTGTGGGCATGGTGGCTCATGTCTGTAATCCCAGCACTTTGGGAAGCTGAGGCAGAAAGATCACTTGAGCCCAGGAGTTTGAGACCAGCCTGGGCAACATAGTGAGACCATTCTCTAAAAAAGTAAAAAATTTAAAACAACCCAAAAAGCCAAATAGTAGTTTCAAATTGCCCCCCAAAAATATAGTTTCTTTTTCAATGACTACTAACAGCCATTATTATCTGGTTATTTGCTGTTAGCCTATTTCAATGAATTCTGGAATTTTCAAATAAATTTATGTGGATGAATAACCAGGATATTAGCAAAGGTAAGAAAAAGAATAGCAAGGAGCAATTTGATATATTAAGTAGTTGTTGAGTTGCATCTTCTCACACCCTAAAGAGGAAGAGAGGCCGGGTGCCGTGGCTTACGCCTGTAATCCTAGCACTCTGGGAGGCCGAGGTGGGCAGATTGCCTGAGCTCAGGAGTTTGAGACCAGCCTGGGCAACATGGTTAAATCCTGTCTCTACTAAAAGACAAAAAATTAGCTGGGTGTGGCAGTGTGCATCTGTAGTCCCAGTTACTCAGGAGGCTGAGGCAGTAGAATTGCTTGAACCCCGGAGGTGGAGGTTGCAGTGAGCTGAGATCATGCCACTGTACTCTAGCCTAGGTGACAGAGTGAGACTCCTCCTCAAAATAAAATAAGATAACATAAAATAAAATAAAATAAAATAAATAGATGAAAGGCACAAAGAAGAACAAATTATTTAATATGGCATTATTGCAATCATTTAAATTTTTATTAGCCTATAATTATGCATTGCTTTGGAGCTTAAAAAATGTCAGAGGAATGTTTTTTTCTACATCTAAAATAAGCAGTAAAGTCACACACCATAGCCATTAGTTCATCAATTCACTCAAGTAGTATTTATGAGCACCTGATTTGAACAAAGCAGCACTCTTCAAGGAACCAGGGATAACTTATTCAAGGCCCTTACCTTCAAGGAGCTTCTATTCTGGTGGGAAGACCGCATGCTGAATTTTAACTTAGTTTTGCCTCTCTGGGAATTTTGGTAGCACAAGATAGAAAACAAAATAAGTCAATGTAAGAAAGCAGGAGATGGGGAACCCAAATGAGTGGAATTTCTCCAGACAGAGAAGGAGCAGCCAGGACTACGAAGGTAATGAACAGCAAACTGCAAAAAGATGATAGCTGGCAATATCACCATTGGCCTGAGTTACTCTGAGTGTGGCTGGAGGGGTTGAATGAAAAAGTCGAAGGGAGCAGCATCTTCTTACTGTCTCTAGTCTCTGGGACAGCTCATCTCCCTGTTTCCACATCTTTATATCTAGTTTCCCCTTATTTAATTCCCATGATCGCACTCCTTGACACAGGCTCTGTTTTCTGGACTGCACGCAGCTGAGAGATCGTGGAAGGAATTCAGTAGTTGGTAAGTGCCCAATAAATGTCAGCTATTTTTATTATCAATGTAACTGGCTGCTCTATTTCTATAAAGTTACAGTCACTCCACTCGAATTTGTGTGTCAGAGTGGGCATGGAAGCTTTACAGCTAAAGGGAAGCAGATCCACACTGGATGGAATCTTTTAATTTTAATCCTCATGAAAATCTCTTTGTGGCATTGACAAGTGAACATCTTTCCTCATGACAACTAGTCTTGAGAGAACTGTAGCTTCTGCCTTGCTGAGCCCAGAGTCCCCCGCCTAGGACTCAGTTCCCAGGAGGACAAGAGGACAATGTAAAGAGAAGTGAACCCCAGTGGCCATGTTTTTTCAGGGACCAGGTGGCAGCCCTGCCTCTGTGTCCTCCTAAACAGGGGATCATGTGGCTTCACCTTCCCCAAACCCTCCAGCAAAGAGTATATCCAATCCAAAGGCAAGGACATGAATGCGGAATCATTTGGCTAGAAAGCCATCCCTTCCACTTTTACCTTTTGTGGGGGATTGCTGATGTGTCTGGAATTGGTGCATGACAAACACACCAGGGCATGATGCGTAAAACCCACAACAGTCACGTTTTAAAATGTCAGACCTTTGAGTTTAAAAACAGACTTTAAAGAGCTTGAGAACCTGGCAATTTATCAGCACCCTCTGCTCAGAATGAAAGCACGGGACAGGTTGGTGTGTCTCGACGCACGGATGGATATGGCTGGATCTAATTACTTTTTCTCTATGGTGCTCAAACACCCATTTGTTTGATGTTTCTCCCCCTCTATTTTGTTATTTATTGCTTGGCATTTGGTAGGCATAGCCCAGTATTGCAGGGGGTTTGGAAATCATTTTTTAAAAATTGGTGCCGCTGTTGTATGCAGGACAAAATCTACTGCGGTTTTGACCACAGTGAGATCGGGTTCTCATTGTCTTACTGCCACTTGATCAATTCACAGAGCCAGGGACTGGAATTTTTGTTTTGTTTTTTTTTTTTTGAGACGGAGTTTCAGTCTTGTCTCCCAGTGCAATGGCGTGATCTCGGCTGACGGCAACCTCCGCCTCCCGGGTTCAAGTGATTCTCCTGCCTCAGCTTCCTGAGTAGCTGGGATTTTAGGCATGTGCCACTACGCCCGGCTAATTTTGTATTTTTAGTAGAGATGGGGTTTCTCCATGTTGGTCAGTCTGGTCTCGAACTCCTGACCTCAGGTGATCCTCCCACCTTGGCCTCCCAAAGTGCTGGAGTTACAGGCATGAGCCACAGCGCCTGGCCGGTACTGGATTCTTTTGCTTGGTCTCCTGGTTTCTGTCTTAGCAAACTGCAGGAGTTTCTGCCTTGGTTTCTTTAATTAATGTCTAAGATTTACTCCACATGTTTGTCCCCTTGGAACGCTGTATGTTTGTCCCCTTCCATGGAAAGTTTCTCTTGATTTTATTCCTCAGACTTATTTATTCCACAGTCAAGACGCATTTATTGAGTTCTTATTCTGCGCTAGACACTAAGGGTATGGAGTGAAACAGGTCACTGTTGCTAGCCTTTGGGAGCTCACACTGGGGCTTACGCAGAAGTCTGAGCTGTGTGGAAACACAGACAGAGAAAGGCACTCAGCAGCAGGCGGCCAGCACAGCTTGGGTAGTAGGAGAGACTGATGGGGAGGCTTTGGAATAGTTTCCTTTTTGAAAATTGACCGCTTTCTGATTTAGACTTTAGACAATGTTGATCAGGCATGGTGTCTTTCTCCTGCAATCCTGGCACTTTGGGGGGTCAAATTAGGAGGATTGATTGAGGCCAGGAGTTTGAGACCACCTGGGCAATATAATAAGACCTACAAAACACACACAAAAAGATTAGCTGGGTGTGCTGATGTGCACCTGTATTCCCAGCTACCCAGGAGGCCAAGATAGGAGGATACCTTGAGGCCAGGAGATTGAGGCTGCAGTGAGCCATGACGCCACTGCACTCCAGCCTAGGTGACAGAGTAAAACCCTGTCTCAAAAAAAAAAAAAAAAAAAAGAAGGAAAGAAAGAAGAGAGAAAATAAAAGGAATTCAGAGAATATAATTTAAGGCAATAGAAATTCTATTTCTTTCTAAACATGAGATCAGAAAGGTGTTAAAAACATTACATTGTGCCAATCTGGCAGAGTGAAAAGAACTTGGAAGCTGGGGAATATCAGAACCCTTCTGTAAAATGGCGATTCTCAGGATTGGACTTGACACCACGTGTGTAAAGATTACATTTAGAAAAGGCTTGCCTTATGAACCAAGTAGGTAAGACATCTTGTACATCTATGTATGATTAATTTTCTAATATTTGAAAATGTTGAGATTAATAACATACATTTTTATTTTAAGGAATTGCCTCATTGATTGTATCTTTTTATAGCAGTTGTTATTCACTTCCTCCAAAAATAAATTGAAAAGTATAATTGCTACTATTTTGGGGGAGAAGGTCTTTTGGATTTATTTGATGATAGAAAGGTGTACTAGTCCATTTTCATGCTGCTGATAAAGACATAACTGAAACTGGATAATTTATTAAGAAAAACAGGTTTAATGGACTCACAGTTCCACGTGGCTGGGGAGGCCTCACCATCATGGTGGTAGGTGAAAGGCACATCTTACATGGCGGCAGGCAAGGGAGAATGAGAGTCAAGCAAAACGGGGAAACCCCTTATAAAACTCTCAGATCTCATGAGACTTATTCACTACTGATAACTGTGTGGCAGTAACTGTCCCCGTGACTCAATTACCTCCCCCTGGGTCCCTCCCACAACATGTGGGAATTATGGGAGCTACAATTCAAGATAAGATTTGGGTGGGGACACAGCCAAACCATATCAGAAGGGCACACCATACTCTGAAACATTGGGAAACATTGAAGATTCTTTAAAGAATAAAGCCAGTCTCTGTTTTCTGCTCTGCACGGTCCAGGAGCCTATAAATGATACACTTGTCTGAGCATTCCTCCAACTTGGAAAATGACCAAGAAATGTCTTCCCAGCAATGGTAATCTACATTGTGCTTTTGAATCCTGCTGCTCTAATTGGAAGGGCTTAAGGTAGAGGAAAATTGGCTTTTCTCAGGTCCCATCTGTCAGGTTTGCCTTTGTTTTGTCATGGGGTTGGAACTGGCTCAGGCAGGATGCCTCTCAAAAGCAGTCTGAGATGAGAAAGACTCTGGCCAGTATTTCCAGTTAGAAGAATACTGTTTTCTTATTTTGTTATTTCCTACTTCTCATTTGTAGACTGTTGCTACAGATGAGAATTTTCAGACCATTCCTTGCCCAATTCTTAATGAGTCCCAGTGATCTCCTAATACCTGTGCTGACTCTCTCATCCCAGGGTGACAGACTGGGCCTTCTGCCTGCTTGTGGATTTCTGGCGCTGGCCTGAATATTTCTGGTTTTCATGTCTCTTCAACCCAAACTACACCAGGTCCAGTATCCACCATCTTTATCTAGAATCTTAAAGAATTCATCCTCTAGCAAGGAGGGAGCTGTTGTGTGTTAGACCATGATATTCATCTCTCAAGACATAAATCCTATCTGTTCTTTATTATCTTGAAGGGCAAGCTATGGCATGTTCTTTAGTCTCTCTGTAACTCAGTATCCTAATCTGTAGAATGATACTGTATTGGCTCAGGTCCTCTGGGAAGCAGGTGCCAAGACGTATTTAGAAATACAAAAGCTTTGGGTCAGGCATGGTGACTCATGCCTATAATCCCAGCACTTTGGGATGCTGAGGCAGGTGGATCACCCGAGGTCGGGAGTTCGAGACCAGAATGACCAACATGGAGAAACCCTATCTCTACTAAAAATACAAAAATTAGCCAGAGGTGATGGCACATGTCTGTAATCCCAGCTACTTGGGAGACTGAGGCAGGAGAATGGTGTGAACCTGGGAGGCGGAGCTTGCAGTGAGTGAGCTGAGATCACACCACTGCACTCTAGCCTGGGTGACAGAGCGAGACTCTGTCTCAAACAAACAAACAAACAGACAAAAAACAAACAAAGAAATGCAAGAGCTTTGCCTGTGATGTGAAAGGTAAATAGGAGTAGGAGAAGGAGGCAGTGAAGTCTTCAGACCATTATGGTATGGGTTGTTAAAGAAAAATTATTCCATGTTACTTGTTAAAGCACAATAAGAAAGACTTTATTTAGGACCATTGCAATAGGGCTGGACATTCACCTGTTTCCTGGCTATCATTCAACTCTGAACAATTGGCACCATAGTGTCCCCTGCAATGAAGACCACCACAACAGGGACTTGCAATGGAAGAGAGGGACTGGGCTCAACTCCAAATCCAGTAGGGGCAGGTGGACATTTATAGCCATGGAGCAAGGTGTGAGTTAGTAGATGGAAACCCACTAAGAGAAGACATCAGGGGTAAGGGGAGTTTTGGCTAAACTGATCTAACAGGAGTTTTGCAAAAGACAGGACAGGAGGATCAGACACACCTGAGGGATGGTGAAGGATAAGAAACCTGGTCACATATCAAGGATTATCAGATATCAAGGATGAAAGGTGTTTTAGTCTGTTTTTGTTGCTACAAAGAAATATTGAGGCCGGATAATTTATAAAGAAAAGAGGTTTATTTGGCTCACAGTTCTGCAGGCTGGAGTTTCCCAGGCTGGAATGCAGTGGTACAATCATCATAGCTTATCGCAGAGTGTACAAGAAGCATGGAGCCAGCATCTGCTTCTGGTGAGGGCCTCAGGAATCTTCCACTCATGGCAGAAGGTGAAGGAGAGCCAACCCTAGCAGTACATGGTGAGAGAGAAAGGAAGAGAGAGGAGAGGAGGTGCCAGGTTCTTTTTAACAATCAGAACTCACAGGAACTGGCAGAGTGAGAACTCGCTTATTACTGCTGGGACAGCACAAAGAGATTCGTCAGGGATCCAACCCCCACGACCAAAACACCTTCCATTAGGCCTCACCTTCAACACTGGGTATCACATTTCAACATGAGATTTGGAGGGAACAAATATCCAAACTATGTCAGTGGGGTTCTTGCTAAACTGATTTAGCAGGGCTCTTGCTAAAACTGAATTGGGTAAGAAAGTGCACAGACAGGCCTAGCAGAAGATTCAAAGGCCTAACTGAGGTTTGACCAAGAAAGTTTTTGTCAGGGCAGGGAATGCCCTGAGATCATTGTACAAGCCTGGTACCTGTGAAAGGAGAAGGGGAAGAAAGGGAGATGGAGTAGCAAGAGTCTGAGATAGTGGTGGTACTATGAGAATATCTAAGCAAGCTGAATGGGGACCTCTAGTGCAGAGAGACATCCCAGAGAGGTGTCCCATGTTGTGTGGGATTAGCCAAGCCCTGGTGCCCTTTCCAAGCTCAGTCACTGACTGGGCACTGTATGGAAAGACTGTGGCCTCAGCTCAACTGCTGCAGGCAGAATGTCTAACTACACTCTTTGTAGTTAAATGGCAAATTCATTCATTTTTTTTTTTTTTTGAGACAGAATCTTGCTCTGTGGCCAGGTTGGAGTGCAGTGGTGCGATCTTGGCTCACTACAACCTCCACCTCCTGGGTTCAAGTGATTCTCCTGCCTCAGTCTCCTGAGTAGCTAGGATTACAGGCATGCACCACCACGCCCAGCTAATTTTTGTATTTTTAGTACAGACGGGGTTTCGCCATGCTGGCCAGGATGGTCTCCATCTCTTGGCCTCATGATCTGCCTGCCTCGGCCTCCCAAAGTGCTGGGATTACAAGTGTGAGCCACTGTGCCTGGCCCAAATTCATTCTTGGAAAGAGATCTGAGAGGCATATCTGCATGGCTTCTTTTCTTTTTTAATGAAGAGCCATGGCTGGGCATAGTGGCTCACATCTATAAAGCCAGCACTTTGGGAAGTCAAAGAGGGAGGATGGCTTGAGACCAAGAGTTTGAGACCATCATGGGCAACATAACCAACACATCTCTACAAAAAATAAAAATTAGCCCAGCATGGTGATGGCTGTCTTTAGTCCTTCTATTTGGGAAGCTGAAGAGGGAGGATATCTTGAGCCCAGGAGTTTGAGGGTGCAGTGAGCTATGATCACAGCACTGCACTCCAGCCTAGGCAACAGAGCAAGACCCTATCTCAAAAAAAAAAAAAAAAAAAAGAAAGAAAGAAAGAAAAGAAAAGAAAAGAATTAAAAAGGACCAGGGTGGGGCCAGGTGCAGTGGCTCATACCTGTAATCCTAGCACTTTGGGAGGCCAAGGCAGGAGGATCCCTTGAGCCCAGTAGTCTAAGGCTGCAGTGAGCTATGATTGCAGCACTGCACTCTAGCTTGAGTGACAGAGCAAGACTCTGTCTCAAATTAAAAATAAAAATAAAGAAAGAAAAGAAAAGAAAAGAACCAGGGTAGGACCAGGTGTGGTGGCTCACGCCTGTAATCCTAGCACTTTGGGAGGCTAAGGCAGGAGGATCCCTTGAGCCCAGCAGTTTGAGACCAGATCTCTATAAGAAATAAAAAAAAATGTAAATTTAAAAAAGAAAAAAGAAAAGAACCAGGGTAAAGCCATCTCTAATGTTTCAATGCAAGCTGCATGTATCTCTTCACAAACATTTTAATTGTGTGAACATTTCAAGCATGAGCATAAAGAACTCTCTGTTTTTCCTTGAAGCTAAGACATGCTTCCCCTGAACATCTGAATGCATTTCACCAGGGTTGGCGCCCTGGGCCTACATGCCACTATGTCACTATGAGTTGGCAAAGTCAGAGACCCATGACGAGACCCAGGAAAGCTCTGGACACACACAGATGGAGAGTGAGTTCTGATCTGCCTGCCACCTGAGGAGAAGCTGGAGCTCCAGAGAGAAGCTGGCGAGTGGGTGCTTCTCACTTCCCAGGAAGGGCCTCACACCCGCCTCGTCAATCCTCTCTGGGCTCCTTTCCAGGTCCAACAGTCGAGGACGTCTTAAGATCCTCACTGTTTCCTGACTTGCCATTTAGGTTTTAGGAAATTAGATGTAAGAAAACACATCTTGCTTTCATTTTTTTTTAAGCTGGTGCTTTTGAAGATGGGGTTTAGGAAGAGGCTGTGTGATCCCTGAGCCAAAATGCTACAGCAAAGGGGTACCAATCCAGACACCAAGAGAGGGTTCTTGGATCTCATGCAAGAAAGAATTCAGGGCAAGTCTGTAAAGTGAAAGCAAGTTTATTAGGAAAGCAAAGAAATAAAAGAATGGCTACTCCATAGACAGAGCAGTCCTGAGGGCTGCTGGTTGCCCATTTGTATGGTTATTTCTTGATAATATGCTAAGCAAGAGGTGGATTATTCATGCCTCCCTCTTTTAGACCATATGCAGTAACTTACTGATGTTGCCATGGCATTTGTAAGCTGTCATGACTCTGATGGGAGTGTAGCAACAAAAACGACCAGAGGTTACTCTTGTGGCCATCTTGGTTTCGGTGGGTTTTGGCCGGCTTCTTTACTGCAACCTGTTTTATCAGCAAGGTCTTTGTGACCTGTATCTTGTGCCGACCTCCTGTCTCATCCTGTGACCTAGAATGCCTTAGTTGTCTGGGAATGCAGCCCAGTAGGTCACAGCCTCATGTTACCCAGCTTCTATTCAAGATGGAGTTGCTCTGGTTCAAACGCCTCTGACAATAGCATTGCAGGAAAGAAAGAGTTTAATTGACACAAGCCCAGCTACTCCATGTCAAAAGTCGAGTTATTACTAAAATCCATCTTTCTGAGCATTTGGGGGCTATGGTTTTTTCAAGGTAGTTTGGGGGAAAGGTTGGGGGTGACTAGGCAATGGGTGCTTGCTGTTGATTGGTTGGAGGTGTCATCATAGGGGTGTAGGAAATGGTCCTCCTGCATATGGAGTCACTTCTTGGAGGGGACACAGGAGCGGTTGGCGTTGGTGGGTCCAGGTGGGGCCATCTATAGTCAGAAATGCAAAAAATCTGAGAAGATATCTCAAAAGGCCAATCTTGGGTTCTGCAATAGTGACGTTATCTGCAGGAGTAACTCGGGAGGTTGCATATCTTGTGACCTCTGGAATAATGGCTGGCAATCGTTTATGTCTATACCTTAGCAGGAATCAGGCTCCACTCACCTTCCTAGCCTGGCGATCTCTCACTGGCTTTATGGAAGTGGTTAAGTCTGGGGCAAGGGCTATTAGCATTTAAACTATAAGCTCAATGTCTCCCAAAGTTAGCTTGGTCTAAATCCAAGAATGTTTAAGAGCAGCTTGAAGGCAAAAGGCAAGGTGAGGGTTGGCCAGACCAGACGTTCTAACAAATACAATTTTTGCAAAGGCAGTTTCAGTGAGGTTGAGCTAAGTTTACAGGTAAAAACAGGAAAAAAAAAAAAAAAGGTGAATGAAGCAAAAGTTGGGTAATGAATAAAATATATTCCAGGTTAACTGTTCCAGAGTGCCACAACTTGCGACTCAACATTAGCATTTCTTTCAACTGTAACTGTGGTTTCCATGTTGTTAGTGAACAGTTTCCTGGTAGTGAACTTCACCCTTGGATAGCTAGCTGTTTCCACGTGTTTGTGGCCCTGTGGACTTCAATAGCCACATGCATCTGAAACTCCTATGCAGTCATAAGGTAGAGGCAGTTGTTTTACATATTTTATTGCTCAGATAAATACGTTGATTAGCAGGGCATGACGTCATGCACCTGTGGCTCCAACTTCTTGAGAGGCTGAGGCAGGAGGAGGATCACTTGAGCCTGGGAGTTTGAGTGCAGCCTGTACAATATAGTGAGATCCTGTCTCTTAACACAATAAATAAATAAGTTGGTCTTGTGTCTACATGCAGATTTGGGAGCTGGAGAACAAACATGAGTTTGCTTATGTTAGAAATGGTTGCTCCTTGATGCCATAAGGAAACAGTCCTTGAACCCAAATTGAATTTCCTCAGCAAGACCATTTTTACTTTCTGCAGAAAAGGTACACTCACCAGCAGTTTTGCAACGTGAGGACACTGAACAAAGGAGACAGTCATTTATAACCTGACGCGTCCATCCTACTGCTGTTACCAGTTTCCATTGGTTGGAACGGGACCTCACTTTCTGTATTTGTCCTGATTGGCTAGCAACTTAGAACTTTTTAAAACAGGCAAAGGCAGAGGAGAACAAAGGAAAGAGGAAGTAACTTGTGGAATGCTGAGAAAGGTAAAAACACCTTCAAATAAGGAAGAAGAACAGGCTATATGACCTAATGTTTACTTGGGCCAGTATAAGCATGCCAGGGCAAATATTTAGGGCTAAATTGTGAGAGCTAAGAATATAAAGTACATTGATTTCTTTATTACGGCTAGCAGATATTTAAGAATGTTAGCACAGGTCTTCGAATAAATTTCGCTTTCTAAGAGAAGTTACTATTTATTCCTAATTAGATGGGGGAGGAAAGTCTTTGAAGAGGAACCTCTACGTTGCTTTTTACACTTAGAACTTGTTTCCTCCCATTGCGGCACTTTGATCTGGCAGAAGATAGGAGGATGGACTACACAAGGTCCAGTGGCTGAAGAAATTAGTGGCTGAAGAAATTAGTGGCTGAAGAAATTACAGTGCATTTGTAGAAATGCTAATGACTCACAGTGGATGGAGCACAAGGCTTGAGGAGACACATACCCGGAATGAACAAAGCCAGGAGGTCTTTGCCCAGCCGGTGAGGAGCCTGGGCTCAGGCTTGGGAAGAATGGGAAGTTCTGCGGGGCTTTAAGCAGGCAATGACACCATCAGCTTTGCTTGTAGAAAGATCACTGGCAGAAACATGGAGAGGCCAAGAGTTGGAGTGAAAAACTGTTAGAGGGTTTTAGAAATAATCCAGGTGAGAGAATGATGGTGACCTCAATTAAAGTGGTGTCCCTGGACGGGGAGGCAAGTTCACTGCTCTGAGAGCAGAGAAACAAAATACGGTAGGAACGAGAGTGTGAATCACAGCTGTGGGCAAAGCCAGCAAGGGGTTTGCAAGGAAACAGGCTCAGCTTCCGAGACTGAGACCCCCAACGACCTGTTGTGATAGAATCTCTTTAAAAATTTTCTTTTCAAATATCCAATTGAGAAGGATCGAATTGAAGGAGCATTGAGAATTTCACCCCCAAACATGGCTTTCTGGTATAATGAAAATTTTGAAAAATCCTTCGAAATCCACAGGACTTGGAAAAGACTTTTTCCTTATCTTCATAAAGATCAGATGGGCCCACCAAGAAGAACAATGGCTTTATCCTTCTCTTCTCTGCTATCTCATTATCCATTTCAGGAAAGGAAAGGAAGAATGTAGCCAGACCTGGCCTCACCATTTTACAAAATGATGCCTGTCTCCCTGGTTCATTCAGCTTCCAAAGAGAACCATTTACAAGTCAATCTCTCTTCCCAACTTCCATTCATTCTCCCAAATACTCATTCATTTTTATCTTGGTAATCATTTCGTGCCACTCAACAGAATTACCTATATTCCTCATCTGTTATAATATTTAATGATTAATTAATCATTTAATGCCCCTCAACAGAATTACCCTTTTGAACGGAGGTTCTGTAACTGCCCAGTGGGTTCACCTTGCCTGCTGCTTAGACAGAGGAGAATTATAAAGACAGGAATTGCAACAGAGAAAGAGTAATTCACGCAGAGCCGGCTGTGTGGGAGACCAGTTTTGTTATTACTTAAATCAGTCTCCCCAAAAACTCCGGGGATTAGAGTTTTTAAGGAGTGTTTAGTGGATTGGGGGAAGCCAGTGAGCCGGGAGTGCCCATTGGTCAGCGATGAAATCTTAGGGAGTCAAAGCTGTCTTCTTGCGCTGAGTCAGTTCCTGGGCGGGGGCCGCAACTTCAGATGAACCGGTTAATTGATCTGGGTGGTGCCAGCTGATCCATCAGACCCAGGGTCTGCAGAATATCTCAAGCGCTGATCTTAGGAGCAGTTTATGAAGGGTCAGAATCCTGTAGCCTCCAGCTGCATGACTCCTAAACCATAATTTCTAATCTTGTGGCTCATTTCTCAGTCCTACAAAGGCAGTCTAGTCCCCAGGTAAGAAGGAGATTTGTTTTTGGGAAAGGGCTGTTATTGTCTTAGTTTTAAACTGTAAACTAAGTTCCTTTCAAAATTAGTTCAGACTACACCCAAGAGTGAACAAGGACAGCTTGGAGGCTAGAGGCAAGATGGAGTTGGTTAGATTAGATGTCTTTTACTGTCTCAGTCATAGTTTTTCAAAAGTAGTTTCAGTTCTGTAAGTATTTGAGCCCCATTGGGAAACTGGATTATCATCCTGTGACAATTGTGCATGGTTAAATAAATTTATATGCTTTTTTTTCTTATTAGTCTGCCTAATTGTGAGTTGATTTTTCAGTGAACCGTCCAAGGCTGAGAGAGAAGCTTCCCCTCTTCCCTTACAGAATAGATTCAAGATGTACAATGTGATGATTTTCTTTTCTTTTTTTAAAGACAGAGTTTCGCTCTTGTTGCTCAGGCTGGAGTGCAACAGCGCGATCTTGGCTCACTGCAACCTCTGCCTCCTGGGTTCAAGCAATTCTCCTGCCTCAACCTCCCCAGTAGCTGGAATTACAGGCACGTGCCACCATGCCCGGCTAATTTTATATTTTTAGTAGAGATGGGGTTTCTCCATGTTGGTCAGGCTGGTCTGGAACTCTCAATCCCAGGTGATCTGCCTGCCTCGGCTTCCCAAAGTGCTGGAATTAGAGGCATGAGCCACCACACCTGGCCAATGATTTCTTATATGCATAAATTGTGTTATGAATACTACAATCAAATTAATGAACACATTCATCACCACCCAAGCTATATATTAGGTCCTCAGAACTTGTTCACCTTTTAACTGAAAGTTTGTACTCTTTGACCAACATCTTCCCATTTTCCCCCGTACCCTAGCCCCTGGCAACCACCATTCCACTTTTTGGCTTCTATGAGTTTGACTTTTTTGCATTCCACATATCACTGTGATTAGGCAATATTTGTCTTTTTGTGTCTGGCTTATTTCACTTAGTATAATGCCCTCCAGACTCATCATGTCACAAATGGCAGATTTCACTCATGGATGAATGATATTCCATTGTATATCTAAGACCATGATTGTATCCATTCATCCATTGACGGACACTTAGGTTACTTCCATATCTTGTCTATTGTAAATAATGCAACAATAAACAGGTAGGTGCAGATATCTCTTTGAGATACTAACTTCGTTTCCTTCATATGCATACCCAGAAGAAATATTGCTGGATCCTATAGTAGTTCTACTTTTGATTTTTTGAGGAAGTGATGGGATCTTTTTGGAAAGGACAAGGCTTCTTGCAACAGGGAACTCATATTTGTCTTGGAGATTCTTTTCCAACTGAAACTAGTAGGCCTTACAAAACCTAAAAAGTTAGCACCAGGTGGCCCTAGATAGGGTCTCACCCTGCCTAGATAGGGTCCCACCCTGCCTCGATAGTGTTCCACCCTGATAGGGTCCCACCCTGCCAGTTCCGGGAAACAACCTCATGAGGTCCCACCCTGCCAATTCCAGGGGTCTCACCCTGCCTCAAAGTTCCCGGAATTATCAACTCCAGGAAAGAACCTCATAAGGTCCTGCTCTAACCAATTAAACCAAGACCCCTTGCTCAGGCTATAGCTAGACCCAATCATTTTACGCCTTAAGCTTTGTTTGAATTTCGCGCCATAAGCTGTGTTTGAACTTGTGTTAGCATATATAAACAGCCTGTAACAAGCAGTCGGGGTCCCAGGACCAACTTAGAGCTTGGGACCCTAGCGCGCTAGTAATAAATAACTCTCTGCTGTGAACTTCGTGTCGGTGATCCTTCGCGATGACCCCTGCCCAGGAGGGAATCGAGAGTTCGGTTCCAACACAACTTGGCATGCACTCCTGTCAAGCATTGATATTGGCACGTCCAGAAGGTGAATGCCATGTGAAATTAGTGTTTTCTGATTATCTAGTGAATATAAGCTAGTCTAGATGAGGCCCTTGAAACTGGATGATTTCCGTGGAATACTATACACAGCCATAAAAAAGGACGAAATCATGTCTTTTGCAGCAAGATGGATGAAGCTGAAAGCTATTATCCTAGGTAAATTAATGCAAAATGGAAAATCAAATATTGCATGTTCTCACTTATAAGCAGGAAGTTAAACATTGGGTACACATGGACATAAAAATGGGAACAATAGACATTAGGGACTAGTAGAGAAGAGAAAGAGGAAGAGGGAAAAAGGCTGAAAAACTACCTATTTGGTACTATACTCACTACCTGAGTGATGGAATCATTCATACCCCAAATCTCAGTATCATGCAATATACCCAATGTAACAAACCTGCACAGGTACCCCCTGAATCTAAAATAAAAGCTGAAAAATGTTTAAAAAGTGCCAGCAAGACCGGGTGTGGTGGCTCACGTCTGTAATCCCAGCACTTTGGGAGGCCGAGGCAGGTGGATTATAAGGTCACGAGATCAAGACCATCCTGGCCAAGATGGTGAAACCCTGTCTCTACTAAAAATACAAACATTAGCTGGGCATGGTGGTGTAGGCCTGTCGTCCCAGCTACCAGGAGGCTGAGGCAGGAGAATCACTTGAACCTGGGAGGTGGAGGTTGCAGTGAGCGGAGATTTTGCCACTACTCTCTAGCAACAGAACAAGATTCCGCTCAAAAAAAAAAAAAAAGTGCCAGCAAGTCACTTAAAAAAAAAAAAAAAGGCACCAGGTGATTTGGTTGATTCAATCAAACAATTCATAAAAATATCCAGTGATATTTTGGCATCATGTCTCAGCTTTCCTCTTCCCATTGCAATGACATTGTACCTGTTCATTCAGGCACCACCATAGTTGACTGCAGCTTGGGCTTTGGCATTTAAAAGACCTGGATAAATGACTTCATCTTTCCTGGTCTCAGCTTTCACATCTGCAAACCGAGGATAATAATAATAGCACCTACTTTTCTATGGCTGTTGTGAAGTTCAAATGAGTAATGTTCTCAGCACAGCGCCCGGCTTGCAATAAACCTCCATAAATGTTAGCCAATATGAGTATTATTACACCTCCCTGTGCGCCAGAATGTCCCAGCCTCTCCATAGCCTTCTAGCTCATTGGGATGTCTGCAATTGAAAGAGCCGTTCCTATGCTCTGGTTCACGATGAGTCTCTGCTCAGAAATGCACCTTCCACGCCTGCCGTTCTTCCGCTAGCTTTCTCTCACTGGTCCTTCTGCCCTCTTCTCCCCCAGACCCTTTCAGAATGTCTACATTCATGAAGGAAACCATGAAGGAAACCTGTTTGATTACAGTCAGAAGTCTCTCTGGGAAGCTCTAACCCTTTCAGGATAATTTGGCATGATTTTATGGAAGTGAGCCTTGGGGAAAATTCAAATGTCAAGCATAATTTGGTACTTGAAACATGAAAGAAAAAGCCTTCTGATTTCTTTTCATCTACATTTCCCCCTCTGCACTCTGTCCAGCTTTCCCTCTTCTCTCTCAGGGGTCATTACCCCACAGCAGGGACTAGAGGTGAAGCAACAGAAGCAGGTGGCAATCTTTCAACCCTTGCTTCTTCCATCAGAACCCAGGCATTTGGCCTCACTCATTTGCCCAGGGACCTCTGCTGACCTCTTGTGTTTTCTGGGTGCTGGTAAGGTTGGATGCTTTAATGAATGCCAAAGACTCAGCTGAAGGAGAAGGAGCAGCAATTCTTATTTTTTTCTTTTTCTTTTCTTTTTGAGAGACAGAGTCTCACTCTGTTGCCAAGGCTGAGGTATGCAGCGATGCAATCATAGCTCACTGCAGCCTCTAACTCCTGGGATTAAGAGATCCTCCAACCTCAGCCTGCTGAGTAGCTGGGACTACAGGTGTGCACCACCACACCTAACTAATTTTTAAAATTCTTTTTAGAGACAGGGTCTTGCATTGTTACTCTGACTGGTCTTGAACTCCTGGGCTCAAGCAACTCTCCTATCTCAGCCTCTGGAGTCGCTGAGAATACAGATCTGAGCCACCATGGCTGGCAATTTGGTTTGGATCTGTGTCTCTGCCCAAATCTCATGTCAAATTGTAATCCCCAGTGTTGGACTTGGGGCCTAGTGGGAGGTGATTGGATCCTAGGGGCAGAGTTCTCATGAATAGTTTATCACCATCCCCCCTTGGTACTGTATAGTAAGTGAATTCTCATGAGATCTGGTTGTTTAAAACTGTGTAACACCTCCCCCTCTCTTCTCTTCCTCCTGCTCCAGCCGTGTAAGACGTGCCTGCTTCCCCCTCCCCTTCCGTCATGACTGAAAGTTTCCTGAGGTCTCCCCAGAAGCCACTATGCTTCCTATACAGCCTGCAGAATTGTGAGCCAATTAAACCTCTTTTCTTTGTAAATTGCTCAGCCCCAGGTATTTCTTTATAGCAATGCAAGAACAGACATACACCTGGCTAATTTTTTTTTTTGAAAGATGGTGTCTCTCTATGTTGCCAAGGCTGGTCTCAAACTCCTGGCCTGCAGCGATCTTCCTGCCTTGGCCTGCCAAAGTGCTGGGATTATAGGCATGAGCCACTGCACCCGGCCAGGAGAAGCAATTCTTATACATAGTCGATGATGAACTAAAGTTCTCATACATGTTTTCTGAATGTCTATTTTATTTAAAAAGACACAATACAGAGGAAAAGTTGTCTTTTCAGGTTAAGGATGGTTCATTTCCACCCCTGCCCCTATTTGAGTTTGGATTACCAGGCTTCCTGGTTAGTTGCATCCCAAGGTTGGGATTTGTATTAGTCTAGTCTCACGTTGCTATAAAGAAACACCTGAAACTGGGTAATTTATAAAGAAAAGAGGTTTAATTGGCTCATGGTTCTGCAGGCTGTACAGAAAGCATGGTGGCTTCTGCATCTGGGGAGTCCTCAGGAAGCTTCCAATCATGGCAGAAGGAAAAGGAGGAGTGAGGAATCTTACATGACAGGAGCAGGAAGGGGGTGGCAGGGGCAGGCAGGGGGACGTGTCACACACTTTTAAACAACCAGGTCTCATGACAACTCACTCACTATCACAAGAACAGTACCAAGGATATGGTGCAAAATTATTCATCAGAAATTTACCTCCCACCAGGCTCCATATCCAACATTGGGGATTACAGTTTGACATGTGATTTGGTGGAGACACAGATCCAAGCTGTATCAGGATTCCAGTTTCATCATTCACAAGCCATGTGACTGGCAAGTTCCATCACCATGCCAGCCAGGTGTGCCAGAGATGAGGGACAGTGTACCTGAGCAGGCACTGTGCCTGGTACCCAGTGCCAATCACCTAAGCAAATAAGAAACATGGCTGCCGCTTTAGGTCCACCTTCTGAATCTTATGTAGAATGTCTCCTGGGTCCCTGTTAATCCAGAACTATGCAGGGAAGGGAATTCTTGGAAACATAATTTCACTGTAGCCAAATGGACCCAGAAAAAAATCCACAGAAAGGATTATACATTGCCTGTGACTGGGTTTGGTGGCTCATGCCTGTGATCCCAGCAACTCAAGGGGCCAAAACAGGAGGATCACTTCAGATAAGGAGTTCAAGACCAGCTTGGACAACATAGTGAGACTCTATCTCTACAAAAATTTTAAAAAATTAGTTGGGCGTGGTGGCACTAATCTGTGGTCCCAGCTACTCCTCAGGAGGCTGAGATGGGAGGATTGCTTGAGCCCAGGAGTTCGAGGCTGCAGTGAGCTATGATTGTACCACTAGACTCCAGCCTGGGTGACAGAGTGAGACCCTGTCTCAAAAAAAAAAAAAGAAAAGAAAAGAAAAAAGAAAGTCAAGCGTCCAGCCCATGAGGACACTCAGTGGTCATGAGTTGCCATTCTTCTTTTTCTTTCTTCTTTCACCAATAAGGAGGACTCTTGCCCTCCTGAGTTTTTGGGCAGCAACGGGGCATAGAGGTAGATGTACAGTGAGTTGAAGGATCCTCTGTGTGTGTGTGTGTGTGTTCACAGAATGGGTGCATACCACTCTCAGATCAAAGAATACAGATTAGGGAGAATTTGTTTTCAACATTCTGGTCTTCTTTTCTCTCTGTCTGTTTTTTAGTGTGGATGATAGCGAGTTTTTCCGGCTTTACTGCTCTGGTATAAGCATCTGTCCCTGGCTAGGAAAAACTAGCTTCTAAAAGAGCTGACAGGCAGGAGTTCAAGACCAGCCTGGTCCACATGGTGAAACCTCCTCTCTACTAAAAATACAAAAAACAATTAGCCGGGCATGGTGGTGCATGCTTGTAGTCCCAGCTACTCAGGAGGCTGAGGCAAGAGAATTGCTTAAACATGGGAGATGGAGGTTGCAGTGAGCTGAGATCATGCCACTGCACTCCAGCCTGGGCGACAAAGCAAGACTCCGTTTCAAAAAATAAAATAAAATAAAATAAATAAAAGAGCTGATGCGGCCACACACCTCATTCCTCTTGTCCTTGGTTTTTCTGGGGTTCCTGGTTGGAACTACAGTCTCCTTAAGCCAACCATGTTTTCTGGCTTTTTTGTCAAGCAACTAACTTTTACTGATGATAACTTTGTCATCTGCAACATGATGGATAACCGGCCTTAAATGCTGCAACACTCGGTCACAGGAATTTTAATTCCTGTAAGAAGCCTTGGAGATAATTTTATTATCTTAACCTGTTGGAAGTTCCTGGGGCCCAGCCACAGGTACATGGAATTTGCTTTCCAATAACCCCCTCACAGTCTGGGATGAGCAGATGGATCCCAGTCTGCAAGAAATGAGACAGAAAGCAACTATGATGGCCACCTTCTAGGCCTACAGGGACAACATAATATGTGGTGAAGGCAGGGCTTCCCTTATCTGGCTTTCTGGGTCTCCTTGGGTGCACCTCTTCTAGATTCCTTTAGTTGATGTCTATCTCTCTGTCTACCTTTGTATCTATCCCTAGATAAGGGGAAGTTACACGTCTATTGATTACAGGACATACAACCAGTACATATCACTGGACTAACCATCCGAAGACTTTGTGTGACTTGGTTTTACAGCTCCTGCAAAATAGGGATTTTTTCCATTGGCTTATTTCAAGATCACACCCTCTTGCTCGGAGGTTAGTTTGGTCAGTTATGGTGGTTATTGTTCCCCCAGTCAATGAAAGCTCTTGAATGGAGAGATACCTCATTTGTTGGGCTTGTACCATTTGATGTCATCGCAGGTGGGCAGACACAGTTGGGAAAGGGGCCAGATCCAGTGCTTTGGAAGGCTGAGATGGGAAGATTACTTGAAGCCAGAAGGAGTTCCAGACCAGGCTGGGCAACATAGTGAGACTCCATGTACACACACACACACACACACACAAACACACACAAAACTCACACACAGAAGAAAAAGGAGCCAGGAGTGAAGGTGCACACCTGTAGTACCAACTACTTGGGAGGCTGAGGAGGAAGGATCACTTGAGCCTAGGAGGTCCAGGCTGCAGTGAGCCGTGATCATGCCACTGCACTCCACTTTGGGTTACAGAGCGAGACCTAGTCTCTAAACAAATAAAAAAAAAAAAGTGGGAAAGGACAAAGCTCTACTTATGGCACAAAAAGGGAGGGGTCAGAGTTTTGCATTGGACGAGTTTTCTTATCTTTAGGGAAGTAGTTCTCCAAGTGTCATCTCTGGACTGATAGCAGTGTCGCCGGAGCACATACTAAAAATGCAAATTCCTGGGCCACACCGTGAACTTACTGAATCAGAATCTCGGGGGATGGGGCCCCGCAAACTCTGTTTTAACAAGCCCTCCAGGTGGTTGTGAAGGTAGCTAAAGTCTGAAAATCACTGAGCTAGCGCTGGAAACAGACTAATTTTCTTGACACCTGCAACAGCTGCAGCACATTTGCTCAGACAGCTCACACAAGAGGCACATATGCGATGTTAAAATGAGCTGGAATGCTCAGACAAGAGAGGCAAGCTTTTCTTCTCAATACATTTGTCCAAATCCTTAACTTTCATGGGTAAAAGCTGTGAGGCTAAAGGAAAAAACAGGAAGAGGGACCAACCTAAAGTCACATAGTTGGTTGCAGAAATTGGAATCAATGTTAGCTCTTTCGTTTGCCGCTTCACTGTTAACTTTTTTTTATCCTAAGTACTCAACATGCATTTGCAACGGTAAATGGAGGGTAAGGATAAGGGTAGATGCTGGTGGTAGATAACAGTGTATTATATTGGGTTTAGCATTTCATCCAAATTCTGGCCATTTTCTAGGCATGGCCAAGGGAGAACCACTGTACTCTCCTCTCACAGGTCTCAGTTTCCTCATCTGAAAAATGGGAGCAATAACTCATGTTCTGTCTACTTCCAATGATCTGCAAACTGTAACATGAAATCCGGAAAGCAGCAGCAGGCTCCACCACTGCCTTTTCTGCCAGCATCCGGCTCTCCTGCTTGCCTTGCTCTGGGGGACCGGAGGGAGGTAGCATACCTCACTGTTGTCAAGGAGGCCACAGAGCTCTCTCACCATGCGGAGAAATGATCCTTTCCTTTCACTGACTAGTTCAGATGACAGCCTTTTCCATTCTGCTTCCAGCCCTATTAAAACCAGCAAAACAACCACTTATGTGATAATAATTTTATCACACAGCTGCTATTGTAAATAAGGGAGGGAGGCTCCTGTGCCTGGCTATCTTTACAACAGCTCCATCTAAATGCAAATTTCAGATCCTCTGCCAAACCAGGAGGTGAAGGCTTTCTTATTAGCAGGCGGGAGATAGGAGAGTTAATTTAATGCTAAAACATTCCCGTGCAAGGAGAGCAATTCCCCCTGTTGAGCAGTGGCCTCATTTTCTCTCCATGACCACCGTGCCCATAATATGATAATTTTTACCTTTTTAAACTTTGCTGAAGGAAAAAGGACAGTCATCTGTCTTTGGAAATAGCTCCTCCTGCATTCATTTTATCTGTAAAAATGCAGATATTTGTCTATGTGGTGAGTGAATGGCCTGGGAGAAGCTGAAAGATGAAGATGCCGTGGACGCTCTGACATGCTGGGATTCAATGCCTGTGCTTGACTCATGAACTTGCCACAGGCAGGCTCGCTGTGTGATGGTGTTAGCCAGGTCTAGACTAATCGTCTCCTTTGCTTCCTTCATGAAGCCAGTCTCCCTGGGCTGAGAGAAGAGGAATTGAGGAAAAGAAAAGAAAAGAAAAGAAAAAGAATATGAACAGCCAAGTCTATGCATATGGCAGTTATTTTAGCAGTGGGTTGACAGGAATTAAAATGGGTTATTTTTCCTAATTTTTTTTTTTTTGAGACGGAATCTCACTCAGTCACCCAGGCTGGAGTGCAGTGGCGTGATCTCAGCTCACTGCAACCTCTGCCTCCCAGGAGGATCAAGAGATTCTCCTGCCTCAGCCTCCCAAGTAGCCGGGACTACAGGCACGCACCATCACATTCAGCTAATTTTTGTATTTTTTGTAGAGATGGGGTTTCACCATGTTGGCCAGGATGGTCTCAAACTCCTGACCTTGTGATCTGCCCGCCTCAGCCTCCCAAAGTGCTGGGATTACAGGCATGAGCCACCATGCCCAGTCCTTTTTCCTAATTTTTTTGGGTTGGATGCTTTCAAGTTGTGGGACTTTGAGCACTCACTTAGCCTTGCAGAGGCTCCTTAAGGGTTGTTGGGATTTTAGATAATTTATTATTATTATTGTTTATAGAGACAAGGTATTTCTCTGTACCCCTGACTGGAGTGCAATGGCACAATAATAGCACACTGCAGCCTCAAACTCCTGGACTCAAAGGATCCTCTCACTTCAGCCTTCCCAGGTGCATGCCACCAAGCATGGTTATTTTAAAAATTTTTTGTAGAGATGGGGTCTTGCTACATTGTCCAGGCTGGTCTCAAATTCCTGCCCTCAAGGAAACCTCCCACTTCGACCTCCCAAAGCATTGGGATTACAGGAATGGCCCACCATTCTTGACTTGAGATAGTTAAGTAATGCATGTGCCTGGGTAAAGAGAGAAGGAAAGGAATGCTGTCTGAGCCCATTTCATAAAACTACTACTGCCTGGTTTTTTGCAGTGTCACCATTACAGCCACTGCAACCCTGAGAATAGGCTGGTATTATCCTCATTTTACAGGTGAGGGAACAGACTTGGGTGTTCATCTCATCAGAGGGTATACAGCTAATGAAGAAGCTACAGTCACTCCTTGCCATTCAGGAATTTTGACCTTGGGGATTTTCTTGTTCCATAAACTTTATTTGTAACCCTCAAATCCCGCAGCTCTTTCATGGTCATTCTCAGACAGGCACAGAACTTTGAAAATATTGAGTTGCCCGAAGGACACGTGCCCAGCTGAGGCTAAGGAAGGTGACTCTGCCTCCTTGTTTCAGCTCATTCTGTAAATAAGCATCTTTTCTGTGATCTTCATGCCACGTTTTCCCATTTTTGGGGCTTTTGTTGGTTATTTTGCTGTTTAAAATGCACCACCCAAACGTCGTGCTGAAGACCTCTCTGGTGTCCCTAAGCAGAAGGTTTTGTGACGTGTCTTATGGAGAAAATACATGTATTACATAAGCTTCATTCAGGCATGAGTTATAGTGCTGTTGGCTGTGAATTTAACAGTATGAATCAATAATAGATATGAATAATAGATATATATTGTTCTACGGAAACCCATGTAAACAAAGTTGTATATTGATTGATTGAAATGTGATCAGAGGCTTGCAGGAACCTAACGCTGCACTTCTGCTAGGAACAATAGTTCAGTATTCACTGATTCACTGTTGGTGGTGACTTTAGGGAACATTGTTACTGTGAATAATGAAAACCAACTGTACTGAGTCAGGTCTGTTTGTTTCTTCCATCATCCTTAAGAAGGAATGGAAAACACCACCAGAGTGATCTGGTCCTTAACCCATGCCATCCTCACCCCAGCCACAGTTCTATTCTTCTCTTTCAGGGTCAGATCTTCCCAAGCCCTGGATCAGCTTTAATGGGGCACAGGGAGGCATTGAGGGTTTGTTGCTTCAAGAGGCAAGTGAGCTGTTTCTTTACCAATTGGGTAATCTTGGGCATGAGTTCTTAATGCTATTTGTCACGGTTGTTGGGGCAATTGGGTGAGATTCATGTACAGCATGTGCTTAGCACAGCATCTAGATCATTGCAAAAGTAGCAGTTACTCATAAAATTATTAGGATCTTGGTTTGGAGCTGTGTTGTGACGCTGGTGTTCCAGCTCCTTCCTGGCTGTTTATTGTGGATCTCACCTGGACCCCTCTTTAACTCTCTGCATGTCTTCTCTGCAGCTAGCCCCTTTTTGAAGGTCTCTCCTGGCTTCTCTGGTTCTTGGCCTTACAGACCCAGGCCTTACTGGTTCTTTCGGGTGCCCAGGCCCCATTGGCTTTCTGTGGTTGGAAGGCTGAACGAACTGCCCCAACTAAGAAGGGAGCGATGAAGCCCATGATAGGGAGGGGGCAAGAGGTCAGATGGTCCCAGTATGTATCAGGAGGCATTATTCCACTGTCATGGAGGTCCAAGAGACACCACACTCCACAACCCCAATTGGTCAAGGTCATTGAGAAGTCTGATATTTGGAGTTTTCCCCCCATTGGATTGTACAAGAACACAAAGGTTTACATAGTCCCAGAAAGATCAGGGTGGGATGCCATGCCCCCGGGGGTAGCTATGATGTCTTTGGAGCAATGGCCAGCACTTCTCAGTAATGTCCTTTAGTCTTCTTCCAAAGACAGGCTTGGCAGCAGGGCTGTTGCTGATGGTCCCAAGGCTACAGCCCCAAGCATCCATAAGCCTCCTTGCAGCCATGGCCTACTGGGGTCCTGACTACTCCAGGCACTATGAAGGCATGGACATAGGTTTCCACCCCTACTGGAAACCCAAAGCCTGTTTCTATTCCTTGCCCTGAGGGAAAGAGACTGGAGATTAGGTGAGAAGGAGGGCAAGACTCCCACTAATTTCTCACTTGGTTATACCACGTAAGAATTTGAATAATTTCTATAGTGGAAGCAGAGTGTGAAGGTGGCTATTCTGAGATAACAAGGAAGATACCAAGAAGATCCCCCATGGTGGATAAATTGGATGAGTTGGGATTGGTTCATCATGGAGCACACCTCACTGCTAAGGGACATCTTTGAAAGCTCTGGACCATCTTTAAGGTGTTTCTTTTAGATTTAAAAGGATAATCCAACAGGTTCAGGTTGAAAAACATAGTCTTTCTGCTGTCAGTTAATAATGTTCGTACCTTCCTGTCTGGGCTGTGGTTGAAAGGTTGCCCAGTAGTGCTTGGGACATAGTGAAATCCTGTACTTTGCTGGTGCTATGTTAAGAGGATACTGATGTCCACATTTCATCCTTGCAAAAATTTTGGAGTTACATACTAGGGCTATCTTTATTTTAAAGATGAGTAAACAGTACTTGAGAGTTAAGAGATGTGCCCAAAGTCAGATAACATGTACGAGGAATGAGCATTTAAACTGAAGTAGGTAAGCAGGTTTAAAACCATTGCTCTCAACCACTGAGTCCTTATGAGCAGTATCAGAAAGATGATGATTTGGGCATAGATCCTGTCCTCAACAAGCTACCAGCCTGTTGGGAGTTTGCATTCCATTGCACTCTATTTTTATTTTTTGACCAGGGTAAATGACAATGAGATTGCCTTGGATGGTCGTTTTGGGAATTGGCCACCCCACTCTCAGGGATGGATCTCCAAGACACCATGACACTTCCATGGGAGGAAAGACACTCCTCTCCAGGCCATGGCACGTTGGTCAAAGGGAGAAGTGACATTAGGGGGTCAATTAGAGTCTCTCTCTCTCTCTGTTTCACGAATGTTGGGAGCAAAGTCAAGTAAAATCAAGGTTCAAGAACAAAGATCTATTAACTCTTCTTGATGGAAACTCAAGAGCATCTGCGGCTTCCCATCTTTCTATTGGTTTGCTTGTTCAGCTTTTCATTGGATTCTTTGAAATATCTCTGTTACCATCATCACCATCATCATCATCATTACCATCACTGCCATCATTATCATCATCATCACCATCACCATCATCATCACTGTCATCATCATCATCATTATCATCATCATCACCATCACCAGCATCACCACCATCATCACCTTTACCATAATAATCGTCATCACCATTATCACCACCATCATCTTCATCACATCATCACCACCATTATCATCATCACCATCATTATCTCCTTAAGCTCACCCACATTGTTTTCTATTATTGCAATCAGTGTAATTTTAAGAAATACAAAAATCCACTCCTTAACGCAATTTCACTAGATACGGGGGCCTTGGTTCTGCTGAGTGTCAACTAGAATAAAAAAAAAGATTGAAATTCTTACCAGTCAAAACACCCAGTACCCAGATCCCAGGCTTTCTTGGGTCAGCTCTTTGGCTATTTCTATGTTTAGAATCTGTCAAAATATCAGAGGTTGACTGTTGGAATTCAAGCCATCTTTTACTGACAGCAATTATTCTGTAGTGTCTAACATGCAGATATAGCCAGGACCTGTGAGAATCAAAAGGGCATGCCTAACTCACAACTTATGGTGAAATGACAGGAGTTGAGAAAGATGGATACAAAAATTATGTAAGTCAGTTACATGGAACACAGCGTTTCCCTAAAAGGGCTAGTCTCTCTTTATTAAATAAAATTGGTTGACTATAATCTGTAAAATATTTGTGAAACTGACATCCTAGAGCTACTGATATTCATCTAGAACTTTTGTTTACCTAATTAAATCAAGAAGGCTTAAATACATCCGCTTTCTTCATGGCAGCTGATTTCCCTTGTTTATTCAACTGGGAAGGTAGTGTCAGATTCAAAACCTGTTTTATTCTGGCTCCAAAGCCCATGAATTCATTTATCATGCCAGTGGTTTTCAAATTTTTGCATGCATAGGAACTTCCCAAAGAGGCTGAGACATTTCCAATATCTGGCCCTATCCCTCAGAGATTTGCAGACAGTAGATCTGAGAGTGGCACCCAGAATCTGCATTTTTAACAAGCCCCTGAGCCAGTCGATTCAAGGACTTCAACTGGAGAAATATTTTAGCAACCTAGATTGCTCTCAAAAAGGTAGAATTTATTAAAAAAAAAAAGAATTATACACTAGGTGAATACACTCAGAAACCTTTAGCAAACGGGGAGAGGAAATTTTACCAAGAACAATTTTTCTACAACAGGAGTGGATTTTGCTTTTTGTTCCCTTTCGGAAGATTGAAGATGCTTTTCCCTCTGCATTTTCTATGGGATTACAGCATTTTTGGCCAAAGATTATTACTTCAAATAAAAAAATAAGTATTTCCGATATTACTACAGAAATGTATGAGAGAGATGAAGGTGGTTTTCTGGCCCAGCCACAGAGGAACCACAGGATCTGATTAGTACATCCTGCTTTCATTTATCAGAGGGGCTGTCAGCCGTTCCAACTTATTTTAAAGCATTTCACACTATCTGTACAGAAAAGGGGATATTATTGCTTGTAAGAATTGGGTGCTTGGGATACAGGCCATGTGCAAGCTTCCTCTAGAGATACTTGGAGTGAGTTTTTCCAGTTGCCTGGAGGCTGCCTGCTCTGTTCTCCATCCCACTTTCCTCCAAAGGGATCAACCACTGATCAAGGCGGGAAATGGGATTTGAAGTGCCATTGATTCACTTGGCCTAGCTCTTTTTAATATTTTTTTCCTTCTCTGTGCTCAGAAGAAAAAAAAAAATACCCATAACTCCAGGGAATCAGGAGTTGGATAGGTTTATCTGAAAGAGATGCCAAGGGTGAGGCAATGTAACAAATTAAAGAGATAAAAGACAGACTTCAACAATATAGATGACTTACAGTCGCTACTCCCGTTTGGACGTCTTTGCTCCAATTAATACTTTCTATAGCCTTAAGGTAAGATTATGAAGTAGGTAATAAGATCCTTTAAATCCTACTGTTTTGAAAGAATCCTTATTGTCTAATTCCCTTGCCTTTTCTGTAATGCTTTCAAGAGGTTTCAAAGCCAAAGTTCCAGAAATATAGGGCTCCCTCCCCTCCAGCCTGAGAGATAAGTAAAAATAATTGATTCTTCAGGGTCCTTAATTTGTCGAGGATTGCAAACTGAATCCTCAAAAGATTGGGATCCATTTGTTATATAAATGTTTCTAGGATGAAAAAAGCTAAAGGCAGAGTCAGATTTGAGTCAGGTGGAAAAAAAGGGTCTTCGGATTATCTCTGTGTGTCTATAACCAACATTTTAAACAGTGCTGGTGCACATTAACAAAATTATTTTAAAAAAGCATTGCTACTCTGTGCTGTTATTTAATACTCTGGCCTCTTTCCCTCATTTCTGTTGGCTCCAACGTTCAACGTGGAGTCAGAAACTCTGAAGTTAAATTCTGGCTCTGCTCCTTTGCATATGAGGATGAAGAAGTCTTTTGTTCTTTCTGGAAGAGAGTTTATCCTGGCGTGGAATTGTTACTGGAAAGGGGTTCTGATCCAGATCCCAAGAGAGGGTTCTTGGACCTCATGCAAGAAAGAATCTGAGGCAAGTTCACAGGGTAAAGTAAAAGCAGTTTTATTAAGAAAGTAAAGAAATAAAAGAATGGCTATTCATAAGGCTGCTGGTTGGCTATTGTTATGGTTATTTCTTGATCATATGCTAAACAAGGGGTGGATTATTCATGAGTTTTCCAGAAAAGGGGCAGGAATTCTCCAGAACTGAGGGTTTCTCCCCCTTTTTGACTATACAGGGTAACTTTGGATTCTTACCATGGCTTTCTAAACTGTCATGGTGCTAGTGGAAGTGTCTTTTAGCAGGCTAATACATTATAATTAGCGTATAACGAGCAGTGAGGATGACCAGAGTCCACTTTCGTCGCCATCTGGGATTTGTTGGGTTTGGGGCAGCTTCTTCATTGTATCCTGTTTTATCAACAGGCTCTTTGTGACCTGTATCACGTGCTGACCTCCTCGCTCATCCTATGACTAAGAATCCCTAACCTCCTGGGAGTGCAGCCCAGCAGGTCTCCACCTCATTTTATCCAGCCTATTATTCAAGATGGAGTCACTGTGGTTGAAACACCTCTGACAGAATGGGAAAAATAATGCCTACATTAGAGGATTACTGTTTACCTATGCGGCCAGCCACACATTATTCTCATATTCATCCATTCATTCATTCTGAAGCCCCGAGCATCTACTAAGTTCTAGGATATAATGGTGAATAAGCCATCATGTCTGGCTTTAGAAATCTCAAAGATTATAGGGTTAATATATAGGCAAATGGTCAATTATAATATAGAGGGTTCATTCACTTTTGTGACAGAGAAAGTAATAGAGAGACGTGGTGGCACATGGTCACCGAACGCAACAGTGGTGGGCGGAGAGTGCAGAAAATAGTGTGGGTTGTTAGCCTCAAATCATCGTCTTTTCTAGTGGACTTCATCCAGTTTCTGTAATCCCTGTTTTACTAATCCTATCACAGTAATCCCTCTCTTGCTAGTGATTGATTTAGGCATGGGTTTGTTACACAATGCTGGTCACTGAGAATTGAGAGAAAGTCCAATGAAGGATTCTGAGAAATGTTTCCTCACTCTTAAAGAGAGGCACACAGAGTGAAATAGAGCCTTTTCTTCCTCTGGAAACTGCTGTGACCACAAGTTTTGTCTAGACTTGTGGCAGCTATCAATGAACACTGCGGGAACTGATAAGACAGGCAGAGGAGGATGGAGCAGAAAGATGGAAATACCATCTTTGATGACATTTTTGAGCAGCTAAACGTACCCATTGAAGAACCCTCTTGTCTTGAGACTTCCTGTTTTGTGAGATAATACATCTTTGCTATTCTTTAAGCCAGCTGAGTCAGGGTATAAGGGCCCTAGCTGTTGATAGCATGGTTGATTCCTGAAGGAGAAGTAGGAGATTCTCAGGAGGTGAGAGTGACACTGTCCCTATAAACTTTATGAAATTTATCAGGGAAGAAGAGTAGGGGAGAAATGAAGACAAACCAAGCTTCCAGCACGTTCAGCATTCATCATGAGGTCACCTTGCTTGCGCTCCAACTTGTTTGTTCACAGCTGTTTGGTGCCTCTTGTCGTGGAACCACGTAGACCCTGTCACGAGATTGTAGTTCCCCTTAACTGCTTTGTAGATAACAATGTATGCATTGTGAAGTGTTAAGCTTTTCCTTTGAGATACTCTTTCAGGTCCTGGCTACCAGTGAAACTAGTGACATCCACTGGTCTGAAGGATTCCAAGAGGAGCTGACTCACCAAAGAATGCAGTTTCCACGTCTTGATGATTTTATCTCCCTTTCCCTGACCAGTCAATGACCCTAATTTTCCAACCCCTTGCCCTCCAGGATCCCCTTATAAAATCCCAACCCAGTGAAACTCCGTCTTTACTAAAAATACAAAAATTAGCTGGGCGTGGTGGCACACACCTGCAATCCAAGTTACTTGGGAGGTTGAGGCAGAGAATTGCTTGAACCCAGGAAGCAGAGGTTGCAGGGAGCCAAAATCATGCCACTGCACTCCAGCCTGGGCAACAGAGCAAGACTGTCTCAAAAAAAAAAAAAAAAAAAACCCACAAAATCCCAACCCAGAACTCTTTGGAGAGACAGATTTGAGGGTTCCTCCTGTCTCCTCGCTTGGCTGCCCTGCAATCATTAAACTCTTTCTCTAATGCAAACTCTTGCTGTCTCAGTGTATTGGTATGTCACTGCATAGCAGGCATATGGACCTGGTAGTCCTATAACAAGAGGACAAGGGCATTCTAAGCAACTGACAGTGCATAGGCAAAGGCCCTGTGGTTTTTAAAAATAACCTGGCACACTGAGGACATTGCAAAAATGTCCAATATATGCAAAGAGTGGCAAACAATGAACCTAGAGAGAGAAACAGGATCCAGGTCATAGAAGCTATGGTATCTTTGTAATAACGAGGCAATCTTTCTGAGGACTGTGAACTTTTTGAGGACTATAAAGGACTATGAACAGGTAAGGAGCTAGGTGACTTCCAAGTCTCCTCCAGCACTGATGTTCATCTCCCTGTTGGGACCACTGCTTGGCTTGCAGAACTGCAAGAGGAACCCTTCACACTATAGTCCATGTGAGTGCCAGTCCCATGAGCATGGAGCATCCTTTTTTTGGCCAGGAAAGCACGTGAATAGTGCCCTCAGCATTCTGTAGCCAAGTGGACTTGGCTGATTCTGGAGAATCTGAGAGCCAGAGTGGTTCCTGCTGTGGCCATTGTGGCTGGAAAGAACCACAGGGGCTGCCACATCTGCCCCAGTGGCCAAACTTTGCTAGCCTTATCCTTTATACCAACCAGTCCTCAGCCAACACCAGAGAGAGTTCATTGAGGCTAGATTACCATGGAGCAACCTTTTAGCTCCCAAGGGCTCAATTCTTGCAATTCATTATGAACTAATGATAAATGTGCACACACCATTCTATGAAAATCCATAAAAAGGTAAATTCTGCTTGCTTTTAACATTTCATTTGTTTATTATTATTATTATTTTTTTGAGACGGAGTCTCACTCTGTCACCCAGGCTGGAGTGCAGTGGTGTGATCATGGCTCACTGAAGCCTCTGCCTTCCTGGTTTGGGTAATCCTCCCACCTCGGCTTCCTGGGCAGCTGGGACTCCAGGCACATGCCACCACACCTGGCTAATTTTTTGTATGTTTTTGTAGAGATGGGGTTTTGTCTTGATTCCCTGGGCTCAAACAATCTGCCCACCTCTGCCCTGCAAAGTGCTGGGATTACAGGCATAAACCACTGCACCAGGCCAAAAGGTAAATACTGCTTGCTTGTATAACAAAGCAATCATTCATCCTTGCAGAATACTCAGTATTAATAAGTTCATTGTTCTCAAGGAGGATCTCATCTTTTGGCCATGTTGTTCGAATTTGGGGAACAAAAAATTTTTTTTAAATGTTCATGTCTCTCTGTTTCTGCCTGTCTTCAGAATATGAAATCTACACTTGGCCTTTTAATAAGTGAGACTCCAGTGGTGATTATCATATTTTGGAGATGTGTGTGAACGTGATGCGGTCTGTGTGGGCGCCGATGCCACACAGATGGGTCAGTTTTCGTGAGCTACTTTGGTTCCCCAAGGGGAAAATGTTGGTGTTACTGAGAGCATAAAGAATCCTTTTAGGCCAGGAATGGTGGCTCATGCCTGCAATTTCAGCACTTTGGGAGGCTGAGGTGGGAGGACCACTTGAGCCCAGGAGTTTGAGACAAGCCCGGGCAACATAGTGAGACCATATCTGTACAAAAAATACAGCCAGACAGGCTGGACGCGGTGGCTCACACCTGTAATCCCAGCACTTTGGGAGGCTGAGGTGGGCAGATCACCTGAGGTCAGGAGTTCGAGACCAACCTGACCAACATGGAGAAGCCCTGTCTCTGCTAAAAATACAAAATTAGCCAGGCGTGGTGGTGGGCGCCTGTAATCCCAGCTACTTAGGAGGCTGAGGCAGGAGATTCACTTGAACCTGGGAGGCGGAGGTTGCAGTGAGCTGAGAAAAGTGCCATTGCACTCTAGCCTGGGCAAAACCAGCAAAACTCCATCTTAAAAATACATATATATATATATTCAGACATAGCAGTGCACAGCTGTAGTCCCAGCTACTCTTGAGGCTGAGGTGGGAGGATCGCTTGAGCCCAGGAGTTTGAGTTTTTTTTTATTATTATTACTAGTATTATTATTTTCTTCTAGGAGTTTGAGTCTTCAGTGAGCTATGATTGTGGCACTGCACTCCAGCCCAAATGATAGAGTGAGACTCTGTCTCAAAAATAAAACAAAATGAAATAAAATAGTGTCTTTAACAGAAACACACAAAAAGCAAATGCATGTATTGATCAGTTGGTGAAAATACTACAACCAGAAGCTTGAGGGAACTTAACTCTGTACTTCTCCTAGGAGCGATGGTTCAATATTTGATAATTCAGGCTTTGCAGTATGGCTTTATGGAATGGAATTACTGCAAATAACAGGAATTGACTGTATCTTCCTTGTGTTACTGAATTTACCTTAGACCTGTTCCCTTGATGTGATCACAAAATCGTAGAATCTCAGAGTTTATAGGGAAATCCCTTTGTGAAGAGCTTGGATGCTTCTGCTGACGGGGTGCTCACTACCATAGAACATATACCATCTTAGCTCTAATGACCAGAAAGCACTTTCTTAGGCAGAGCTGAAATACTTGCTCATTGAAACTGTGCTTGTGCATTTTAATTTTTATTTTTATTTGAGATGGGGTCTCACTCTGTCACCCAGGCTGGCGTGCAGTGGCATGATCTCAGCTCACTGCAACCTCCACCTTCTGGGTTCAGGCGATTCTCCCACCTCAACCTCCCGAGTAGCTGGGATTACAGGTGTCCACCACCATGCCCGGCTAATTTTTTTGTATTTTTAGTAGAGACGAGGTTTCACCATGTTGCCCAGGCTGGTCTTGAACTCTGACCTCAGGTGACCCACCCATCACAGCCTCCCAAAGTGCTGGAATTACAGGCGTGAGCCACCGTACCTGGCCGAAACTGTGCTTGTACATTCTAATCCTGCTCTCTGGGGCCTCACAGATTAGGTCTGCTTCCTTTCTTAATATATTGTTTCCTTCAGGTTGTGAAGATGCTGACCTTACTCTTCTCCACTCTGTCTTCCTTCTCTCCTAATTCTGTCTTCTTCCTCTTCCACCCCACCTTTCCTCTTCTGTATCCCAGAGTGGCATTTAATCATTACCCCTTTCTCTAGATGAATCGATTCCAGATTTCCTTCCTTCCTTCTTTCCTTCCTTCCTTCCTTCCTTCCTTCCTTCCTTCCTTCCTTCCTTCCTTCCTTCCTTCCTTCCTTC
>NW_012113364.1:1972494-1980610 GCF_000951035.1 Colobus angolensis palliatus | reverse complement strand
TTCTTTCTTTCTTTCTTTCTTTCTTTCTTTCTTTCTTTCTTTCTTTCTTTCTTTCTTTCTTTCTTTCCTTTCTTCTTTCTTCTTTCTTTCTTTCTTTCCTTCTTTGACAGCATCTTGCTCTGTCGCCCAGCTGGAGTTCAGATCTCTGCTCACTGCAACCTCCACCTCCCAGGTTCAAGCAATTCTCCTCCCTCAGCCTCCCGAGTAGCTGAGATTACAGGCGTCCGCCAGCACACTCGGCTAATATTTTGTAGAGTTGGGGTTTCATCATATTGGCCAGGATGGTCTCAATCTCCTGACCTCGTGATCCACCCGCCTCGGCCTCCCAAAGTGCTGGGATTATAGGTGTGAGCCACTGCACCCAGCCCATTTCCTGATTCTTTCAATCCTCCCTTATATGACATGAATTTGTCCATTGCCCACTATTGGAAGATACAAAACACAACAATGTTTCTATCCCTGTTGTGTTGAAATAAGCTTTCCATTTCTATACAGTCTCACCCTACGTAGTCTTTCCTACCTAAACGTGCTCCTGGATTTCATTTGCTAATTCATTTTAAGTTGGTCCCACTTAAACCAAACTCTTTTAAAATACACCTGTTTTAGAAGTGGGCCACCCAGACCCTTAGGGTGGAGGAACGGTTGTATAACACTCAAATTATCTGTGCTCTTAAGGGATCCCACGTGACATTTTTTTACAGCCTTCTCACATACATACCGTTATTGAGGCTGGATCCCAATTAATGAGGTACTATTTATAATTTTCCTTGAAAGCAACTGTTCGTTTTAAAAATAGCTTTTTTAAAGAAGGATTGTATTACATTATGGGAATGAAATCTGTTAAGAAGGCTGCCTTCTGCTGCAGAAGAAGTGAGGGGATTATTTAGAGTGGGTTGTGTGTGTGCCACTGGAGAGATTACTGAGCCTGGGGGAGCTGGGAGGATTAGGGAGGTTTGACATAGGACAGCAGATTAAAAGCATACTAAATATGTATTACAGGCTCTCTCTTATTTCACACGATATTTCAGTGCCATCTCCTCTGAATAATTCAGAATTAGAATCCAACCAATAGCTTACCTAGGAAGGTTTATGAATGGGATGAAATAGAATTACAAGTTTTGATCCCACCGGGGACTGTGTCTTCTCATTCACAATCATCAGAATTTGTTCTTCCTGTTTAGAACAAGGAGAAAGAACAGGAAGACTAAAATGGCGGCAGTGGGGGAGCATGGAAATCTATTTATCAAGACTTTTTTGTTTTTTTTTTTGAGACGAAGTCTCACTCTGTCCCCAGGCTGGAACACAGTGGCACAATCTTGGCTCACTGCTCCCGGGTTCAAGCAATTCTCCTGCCTCAGCCTCCCAAGTAGCTGGGACTACAGGTGCGCACCACCAAGCCCAGCTAATTTTTGTATTTTTGGTAGAGACAGGGTTTCACCATATTGGTCAGGATGGTCTTGATCTCTTGACCTTATGATCCGCCCCCCTCGGCCTCCCAAAATGCTGGGATTACAGGCGTGAGCCACCATGCCTGGCCTTATTGAGCCTTTTAAAGGCACATACAAACTATAAAATAATTAGATTACACCTCAAAACTAGCACTCAATTAGATTTTGCCTTATGATTTTGGTCTTTCTTTTCCTCTCTTTTTAGACACTAGGACTTAGGTAAGTCAGTCCTCAAATATATAGTAGTGAGTATTTCATATCCAGGGAACTAAAGACTGCACTTAACAAGTAATTTCTGACTCCCTAGCTGTTTGGAGGACTGTGACGTCTCAAAACCGCCAGCACTATTTGTCACCTGTACTCCATGGGACAGTACCCTGTCAGCCACAGTAGGCAGATCCACCATGCACAAAAGCAGAATGAAATAAAACTGAAGAGCAACTGTTCGGCTGAATACAAAAATAAAAAGAGGGTTGGGCACGGTGGCTCACACCTGTAATCCCAGCACGGTGGGAGACTGAGGCAGGTGGATCACCTGAGGTTAGGAGTTCGAGACCAGCCTGGTCAACATGGTGAAACCTCATCTCTACCAAAAATATAAAAATTAGCCAGGCATGGGGGCACATGCCTGTGATCCCAGCTACTTGAGAGGCTGAGGCAGGAGAATTACTTGAACCTGGGAGACGGAGGTTGCAGTGAGCCAAGATCGGGCTATTATACTCTAGCTTGGGTAACATAGTGAGACTCCATCTAAAAAAAAAAATTTAAAAAATAAAAGGAGGTCAAGCATAGACACTCATGCCTATAATCCCGGCACTCTGGAGGGCCAAGGTGGGAAGATTGATTGAGGCTGGGAGTTCAAGACCAGCCTGGACAACACAGTGAGACCCTATCTCTACAAAAAATAAAAAAAATAGCCAGTCATGATGGCACGCACCTGTAGTCCCAGCTACTCAGGAGACCAAGGTGGGAAGATCACTTGAGCCCAAGAGTTCGAGGCTGCAGGGAGCCATGATTGCACCACTGCACTCCAACTTGGGTGACACAGCGAGACCCTGTCCCTGAAAAAAAAAGAACTGTTTTGAAACTACTGGTGAAAGTTGGAGTTAGTAGTACACCCAATTCTGACGTCTTCACTCTTTTCCTACAGATGACAAGCTCCTGTATTAATTCATTTCTTGATTCTTGATTGATGGTTCAGTTTGTCCTTTTGATTTTCAAAACCATTTATTGGCATCGTATCATTCCAAGTCCTTTAAAAAACTCTACGTAGACTTAATTCTGTGGGTGGTTTCTGAGTTTGGGTAGAATCATATGCGAGGTAATTGAAAGAAGTGAGAACATTGATAGATTAATTGCCACTTACTGGAAGGAGGACAGAATTAGGAATGATTTACTGAAGTTAAATTTGCTTAATGATTGATTCACTTGATTATTTAGGGGTTTCTTTTTTATTGGTTGTTGTTTACTTTTTGTTTTGGGGAAGGTGAGGATAAGGAAAAAGCAGTTTGCACAGGGGAAAGCAGAAAAGTTTCTCTTTTAAAAATTATATCTGTTCATGGCTGGACACAGTGATTCACACCTGTAATCTCCGCAGTTTGGGAGGCCAAGGCAGGAGGATCGCTTGAGGCCAGGAGTTCAAGATCAGTCTAGGCAACATAGCAAGACCCTGTCTCTACAAAAAGTAAAAATAAAAATTAGCTGAGGGCAGTGTTGGCATATACCTGTAGTCTCAGCTGTTCAGGAGGCTGAGGCAGGAGAATCCCTTGAACCCAGGAATTCGAGGCTGCAGTGAGCTACGATTGCACCACTGCACTCCAGCCTGGGCAACAGACTGAGACTCTGTTTCTTAAAAGAAAATTGTATCTATCCAATGGTCACGAATCAGAAAATTTTCGTTGTTCCAGGCAATGTGTTGTGAAAAGTTCTCTGTAGACTCTTTTCAGACTAAAACGTGTGCTTGTTCTGGGCCCGCTGTGTGACATGACAACCACTTTGTTACCCAGAACACTCATCTGTGATGAAAATTTATGAACAGTTATAAGATTTTATTGGTCTTACATTCCAGCTTTGTCATGTAATTCATGACCTGTATTTCTCGATTATGTATACACAACTGCTAATATTTATGAGGCCGGCTAATGAGTCAGCTCACCAGCCACAGGAGCTGCCCTCCTGTGAGTAGCCCCTGATGGACTCACAGGCATGTGTGTTTCCCGGCCCCTCCCTACCCCGTGATGGTCAGCTTGGTGACACAACAGACCCTGTATCTCATAGGCTTTTGTTGTTCTTCCCAGCATGTACCCTGTGGCGAGCCTGCAGGGCGAGTCTACAGTGTCTTGAGTAAATTTCAACCCACAGCTTGCTCCTCTGTTGGGTTTTTCTCCTCTCTCCCTCTCTCCCACTTCTTCTCTCCCTCTCTCCCTGCCTTTCTTCCTCTTGCTCTCCCGATGTCTCTTTATCTCTTTCTCACTTTCTCTCTTTCTTTCTCCCTTTCCCTACCCCCCTTCCCCTTTTCTCTCTTCTTTTCACCTCTCTTTTTCTCTTTCTTTCTCTCTGTCTTTTTCTTTCCCTCTCTTTCCTCTGTCCCTCTCCCTCTCTCTCCCTCTTTATCTCTCCCCCTCTGTCTTTCTCTCTGCCTCTATCTCTCTCTCCCTCCCCTCCCTCTGCCCCTTTCTCTTTCCCCTCTCCTTCTCTTCCCCCTCTTTCTTCCTCTCTCTCTTTTCTTCTCTCCCTTTCTTTCTCTCTTCTTCTCTCTCCCTCTTTCTCCATCTCTCTTTCTCCCTCCCCCTCCATCTGCCTCCCCTCCCTCTCCTCTCTTTCTCTCTCCTTCTCCCTCTCTTTTTCTCTCCCTCTCTCTTTCTCTCTTTCTCTCCCCCTCATTCTCTCTCTTTCTCTCTCCTTCCCTCTCTTCTTTCTCTCCCCTCTCTTTCTCTTTCTGCTTCCTTCTCTTTCTCTCTCTCCTCTCCCCCTCCCTCTGTCTCTCCCTTTTCTCCCTTCTTTCTATTTTTCTTTCCCCCATCCCTCTGTCTCCCCTCTCTTTCTCTCGCCCTTCTTTCTCTCTCCTCTCTCCCTCTCCCTCTTTCACTTTCTCCCTACCTCGCTTCTTTCTGTCTCCCTCTGTCTTTTTCTGTTCTTATCTCCCTCTTCCTCTCTTCTTTCTCTCTCTCTCCCCTCTTTCTCTTTTCCTCTCCTTCTCTTTCTCTCTCTTCTCTCCCTCCCAACCTCTCTTTCTCTCCTCTCTTCTATCTCTCTCCCTTTCTCTCCCCACTTTCTTTTTCTTTCTCCCTCCTTCTCTTTCCTACCTCTTTTCTCCTCCTCTCTCTCTCTCTTTCTCTCCCCGCATCTCCCTCCCCTCTTTCTCTCTCCCTCCCACTTACCCCCTCCCCCCTCTCTCTTTCCCCTCTCCATTCTTCCCACACTCTCTCTGTCTATCTCTGTCTCTTTCTCCATTTGTAGTTGCCTGCTATGGTATTACTCTCATACATCACCTTATTGCCTTTTAAGCATGAGCTATGTTGCCCTTAAAAATGTGCCAAAGGAAGCATCTTGAATGCATTTTCCTTTGACATTTATGAGATTTGCTTGCATCAATTCCCCAGTGAATAGATGAATCTAGTGCGCCCTGTGAACTCTCTTCTTGGGGAAGATTTGAGGAGATGCTTCTCTCTCAGAAGCATTACTCTTTCTGCAGAAAACCCCGGTAGTGAGTTCATATAGTAATGAGTTGCCTAATAACTCAGCAGCTGTTAGGATATCTTTTTCTCAGGCTTCTATTGATTGTGAAGAAAAATTAGACGGTTGACAATCGGTCAGGCATGCGAGCCAGACAAGCTGGAATGTCAGGGGCGACATATCGGGATGTAATTTTGCATACAGATAGGAACACGGCTGTGTGAATTTTCACTTTCAGGTTTAAAAGAACAAAACCGTGGGTTTTTCTGAAGACCGAAAGTGTTCTAAAATGGGGCTGGCAAAGGAATGTTTTGTGGGAACAAGCAGGAAGAAAGAAAAATCAGGAGGGAAGCCATGGCGAGTAGAAGTGATGCCAGCGAGGAAGGTGTACTAGGTAATTCTAAGCCTCCAAAGGTAACACCGCTCCTCGGGCACGGCACTGAGTGGACAAATAACAGGAGGTGCCTGGGTTAACACCAGGGTCAGGAAAGAACAAAAGCTCAAAGCTGCCTAAAGTCAGAGCAGCTGGGCATCCGGGAATTTGGTTGCATTCAGAAAAAGAAAGCAAGAGTCAGATAAAGCCAACATGAATGACCCAAGAAAATGTTAGACAGTAGTGGCTGGGTGTGGTGGCTCACGCCTGTAATCCCAGCACTTTGGGAGGCCGAGGGGGGCGGATCACAATGTCTGAAGATCGAGACCATCCTGGCTAATACGGTGAAACCCCATCTCTACTAAAAATTCAAAAATTAGCCCGGTGTGGTGGTGGGCGCCTGTAGGCCCGGTTACTCGGCAGGCTGAGGCAGGAGAATGGTGTGAACCTGGGAGGCGGAGCTTGCAGTGAGCCGAGATCACACCACTGCACTCCTGGGCGACAGAATAAGACTCTGTCTCAAAAAAAAAAAAAAAAAAGGCGGTATTTCTTTACTGGTACCAGCTGTACACCAGTAGGATGGGATAAGGAATGCATGCCCAAAAATACACGGGTACGTTTTTTCCCACTCTTTTGTTTTAAAATTTTTTAATGATTCCAATTCTTTCAGATACAGTTTGTTTTTTTCTTTCTTTCTTTTTTTTTTTTTTGAAATGGAATCTCGCTCTGTCGCCCAGGCTGGAGCACAGTGGGGCCATCTCGGCTCACTGCAGGCTCTGCCTCCTGGGTTCCAGCGATTCTCACACCTCAGCCTCTTGGGTAGCTGGGACTACAGGCACATGCCACCATGCCCGGCTACTTTTTCTGTTTTTGGTACAGACGGAATCTCGCCATATTGGCTGGGCGGTCTCGAACTGCTGACCTCAGGTGATCCATCTGCCTCGGCCTCCCAAAGTGCTGGGATTACAGATGTGAGTCGCCTCGCATGGCCGATAGTTTTTTAAATACTCATTTTTGTGGCCAGGTGCAGTGGCTCACGCCTCAAAAAAAAAAAAAAAAAAAACAACTCTTTTTTGGAGTTTGATCCTTGGTACATGTGTCCTCGCTAAATATATAGAAGGAGAACTCTGGGTCTTAGAATTGAGCCTGAGGGCCGGGCGCGGTGGCTCAAGCCTGTAATCCCAGCACTTTGGGAGGCCAAGACGGGCAGATCACGAGGTCAGGAGATCGAGACCATCCTGGCTAACACGGTGACACCCCATCTCTACTAAAAATACAAAAACTAGCTGGGCGAGGTGGTGGGCGCCTGTAGTCCCAGCTACTCAGGAGGCTGAGGCAGGAGAATGGCGTAAACCTGGGAGGCGGAGCTTGTGGTGAGCTGAGACCCGGCCACTGCACTCCAGCCTGGGCGACAGAGCAAAACTCCGTCTCAAAAAAAAAAAAAAAAAAAAAAAAAAGAATTGAGCCTGAGGTCACAGTGGGCTACAAGCCTTCTGAACCAGAGGTGCAGACCCTTTTCTGACTTCCTATATAGAGCTGAGTCTCTAAACACACTTGCAGACAATGGGAAATATGGGCTGGGGGTGGTGGCTTGTGCCTATAATTCCAACACTTTGTGAGGCCCAGGTGGGAAGATTGTTTGAGGCCAGGAGTTTGAGACCAGCCTGGGCAACACAGAGAGACCCTGCCTCTACAAAAATAAAAAATAAATAAAAAGAAAAATCAGCCAGGTATGATGGAACACATCTGTGGTCCCAGTTACTTGAGAGGCTGAGGCACGAGGATTACCTGAGCCCAGGAGGTCAAGGCAGCAGTGAGCTATGATCATGCCACTGCATTGCAGCCTTGGTGACAGAGCAAGACCCTGTCTCAAAAAAAAAAAAAAAAAAGGAAGGAAGGAAGGAAGGAAAGAAGGAAGACATATTTTAGAATCAGGGTCTCCCACCTCAGCCTCTTGAGTAGCTGGGACTACAGGTATGGGCCACTATTTCTAGTTAATTAATTTTTTTTTGTAGAGACAGGGTCCTGCTGTGTTGCCCAGGCTGATCTCAAATTCCTGGCCTGAAGTGATTCTCCTAACTTGGCCTTTCAAAGTGCTGAGATTATATGTGTGAGCAATAGTTTTTTAAAAATTAATGAATTGATATGCAAATAAGTATTAATGAAATAAATCAGAAGACCAGTCTAGACTCCACATAGAGTGTGTCAATCACCAAGGATTGTGATTAATTTAATTTTGTGCCCAATGGCTCTAAAATAAGTTATTAAAAATTCAATGTAGGCACAGCAAAATTAAATGTTCGGATAGAGAATGAGGGATACTGGATACTGGTGCATTGTTTTTTTTTTTTTTTTTTTTTTTTGAGACAGAGTCTTGCTCTGTACCCTGGCTGGAGTGCAGTGCAACTTCTGACTCCCAGTTTCAGGCTATTCTCCTGCCTCAGCCTCCCGAGTAGCTGGGATTACAGGTGTCCACCACCATGCCCGGCTAATTTTTTTGTATTTTTAGTAGAGACGAGGTTTCACCATGTTGCCCAGGCTGGTCTTGAACTCTGACCTCAGGTGACCCACCCATCACAGCCTCCCAAAGTGCTGGAATTACAGGCGTGAGCCACCGTAC
>NW_012113364.1:1968873-1972414 GCF_000951035.1 Colobus angolensis palliatus | reverse complement strand
CCTGGCTGGAGTGCAGTGCAACTTCTGACTCCCAGTTTCAGGCTATTCTCCTGCCTCAGCCTCCCGAGTAGCTGGGATTACAGGCGCTTACCATCACACCCAACTAATTTTTGTGTTTTTGGTAGAGACAGGGTTTCACTGTGTTGGCCAGGGTGTTCTCAAACTCCTGACCTCAAGTGATCCACCTGCGTCGGCTCTCCAAGTGCTGGGATTAAAGGCATGAGCCACCATGCCTGGCGGGATACTGGTGTCTTGAAAGCTGCTTGTGTGAAAAACACCTGGGCATTTTCGTAGATCACGAGTTCATCTGAAGCCACGATGTGCAAGCATTCAACTTCTTCGCTGAGTTGGAGTGCACCCAGTGGGAAAGTCAACTGCATGAAGCATCTCAAGATAGGTCCAAAGACCAGGCTGACCTGGGCTGGGGTGTTCCATTTGCTGGAAGCAGATATAATTCAAAGGAATAAGTGAGAATTTTGGTCTGGAAATGGAGCCATAGGTCCCATCAGAGAGGAGCTGTAGTCCCATCAGAGCTTCAGGGGAGACTTTGAGGTCAGGAGCCGAGGGGATCAGGAGGTCTGGGAGCCGAGTGCAATAAGCTAAGATGTGGGCTCTAACAGAGCAAGCATGCCAGGAGCTGGAACTCTCAGGGTGCTGGCTGCATGCTGAGGAGCAGGTAGGTGGGTTGCAAGAAAGCCATAAACCTGAGAAAACAGCTAGGGAAATCCTAGGTAGCATTAACAGCAGTCGCGCATTAGGGAAGAGTGTGATGTTCTCACTGCACTTTGTCCTTCTGCAATGCCATCTGAACCATAATGGGCAGCTTTAGACACTAAGTTCGTTTATTTATTTATTTATTTTGAGAGGGAGTATTGCTCTGTCGCCCAGGCTGGACTGCAATGGTGTGATCGGCTCACTGCAACCTCCACCTCCCAGGTTCTCCCAGATTCGCCTGTCTCAGCCTCCTGAGTAGCTGGGACCAGAGGCGTGTGCCACTCTGCCTGGCTAATTTTTGTATTTTTGGTAGAGATGAGTTTCACCATGTTGCCCAGGCTGGTCTCAGGTTATCTGACCTCAGGTTACCTCAGGCACCAAGATCAGACAGAGGTAAGATCAGAATTGGGGCTCTTGGGGAACAGTGAACTGGTGGTCACCATATCCCAGTGATTAAGTTGTGACCTGTGAATTGACCAATTAGAGAGAGCTGAGGACAACAGGCCAGTGTCACAGATTCATGATTGCCGGGCTGCAGTCATATTCAGAGGCCCTAGTAGGCAGCATCCCAAAGGCCTGGTGGTAGCTGGCAGAGACAGAATCATGGAGATCAGGGTTCAGGAGAAGGACTCTGGTATCTAGATGGAGGAGCAACACAGGGAGTTAAAAACAGCTGGAATTTTTGACACAGAAAAAAGACTGGAATGGGGAATATGAGGCAGAAAGTGAGAGAAGACAGGGAAGCAGATATGGATCACAAGTATAAGGAGAATCCTGGGTCTTAGAACTGAGCCAGGGGTCATAGTGGGCCATAACACCCCTGAACTACAGGTGCAGACCATCTTCTGGATCCCTGTGTGGAACTGAGCCTCCAAACACAGTTGCAGACATTCAGAAATATCAACAATGGGTGCGAGGCCAATCTATTGGTTTGATTCTTGCTGGAAAGGCTTCATTAAACTTGGCATGCTTTGATTTTATCTCTAATGTTTACTCATCCACATCTCCATGTCTCTGCATTTCTGGACTCTCTGCATTTCTATTCATGCCTACCTGTAAAATGGCTACTTATTTTCCGAACTACTCTCTTTCTTGTATTACCTGGCCAAATGAAGCCAGGAGCAACCAGCATACATATTTTGTCTTCCAACTTATTTCTCAAGAGCTACAGGCCAGGCGCAGTGGCTCACACCTGTAATCCCAGCAATTTGAGAGGCCAAGGCTGGGGGGATCACTTGAGGTCAGGAGTTTGAGACCAGCCTGGCCAACCCATAGTGAAATCCTGTCTCTACTAAAAATACAAAAATGAGCTGGGTATGGTGGCGGGTGCCTGTAATCCCAGCTACTCAGGAGACTGAGGCAGGAGAATCATTTTAGCCTGGGAGGCAGAGGTTGCAGTGAGTCAAGATTGTGCCACTGCACTCCACCCTGGGTGGTAGAGCAGGATTCCGTCTCAAAAAACAAAAACGAACTGTGCATTTTCTGGTATACAGCAGGTAACAGTTTTACCACCTACTGTAGCCTTCCATGACAAGGGTTGCCATTCTTCCAGCTTCTAATAATGGTTTCCTCATTGTAAGCCCCCTGAATCCTAAGCTAATATCACATACAGTTAGCCCTCTAACAATGGAAAAGGTAGGTAGGGGAGGGTTGGAGAGCTGACCCCTAACACAATTAAAAATCCACATATAACTTTTAACTCTCTAATCCACTTTTAAGTCTTCCAAAACTTGACTACTAATAGCCTACTGTTGACCTGAAACGTTACCATAACATATACAGTTGATTAATACATATTTTGAATGTTATATGTATTAGATGCTGTATTCTTACAATAAAGTAAGATAGTAAAGTATCATTAAAAAATATGCAGTGACTCACGCCTGTAATCCCAGCACTTTGGGAGGCTGAGGCAGGAGAATTGCTCGAGCCCAGGAGTTCAAGATCAGCCTGGGCAACAAAGTGAGACCTCATCTCTACAAAAAAAAAAAAAAATACATTAGCTGGGCAGAGTGGTTCACGCCTATAATTCCAGCACTTTGGGAGGCCAAGGAAGGAGAATCACTTGAACCTGTGAGGTTGAGGCTGCAGTGAGCCATGATTGCCCTAATGCACTCCAGCCTTGATGAAAAAGCAATACACTGTCTCAAAACAAACAAACAAACAAACAAAAAACTCAAATCTGAAAAGAATACGTTGTACATTGTGTCGAGTTTCCAGATTAATGCTCAGGAGATCAAGGATATCTGATTCTGAACATGGTGGCTGAGCTAATTAAATGACCAATGAAGGTCTGTTCTCTGAGAAAGATACTCAGAGATATCATGGACAGTGGGTCTGATATACCATAGGACATTCTTATAGGCTTATTTTGTTCGAAGTTAACTTCTAACAATGAATTTCCAGTTTTAGAAACAAAAATCAAAAAACGAAAGAAAAAAACAAAAAAAGCAAAACAAAACAAAAATATTAATAAAGAAAAAGAAAGAAAAAAGAAAGGAAGGAAGGAAGGAAGAAAGAAGGAAAGAAAGAAAGAAAAAGAGAGAGAGGGAGGGAAGGAGGAAGGGAGAGAGAGTGAAAGAGAAAGGAAGAAAGAAAGAGAGAAAGAGAGGAAAGAAAGAAAGAAAGAAAGAAAGAAAGAAAGAAAGAAAGAAAGAAAGAAAGACAAAGAGGCAGGCAGAGAAAGAAAAGGGGAGAGGGAGGGAGGGAAGAAAGGAAGGAAGGAAGGAAAGAAGGAAGGAAGGCAGAGAGAAAGAAAGAGAGAGAGAAAAAATGAAAGAAAGGAAGGGAGGAAGAAAGAGAAAGAAAGAAAGAAAGAAAGAAAGAA